>NC_133489.1:22247330-22311207 GCF_025370935.1 Choristoneura fumiferana | reverse complement strand
TAGTTACAGCTTTGTTGAATTTGGAAATATGGGAGAGTACTTTTAAAAAGGGACACGTTTGTTGTATCTACGAGTTGTTGGTTGGTTTTGTGAGTTTACGATAATTGTATATAATCATCAACATCATCATATCTGGGGAAATCCAGCATCGACTGTGCGGTGACGGAAGATACACCTATCACGTGTTAACGGAATGCATGCGAAGTGAGCCTCATTGCTATACTTAAAATATAAGTATATACAATCTTATTACACTGCTTTACGGGCCGTCTATTTATCATGTGATATTTTTTAGCAACTACCTATTTAACCATACCACGAGCTTTACGGTGAAGGAAAACATCGTGAGGAGCAATTTAATGGTGTGTGTGAAGCTCCCAATCCGCACTGGGCCCACGTAGGAACTACGGCCCAAGCCCTCTCATTCTGAGAGGAGGCCTGTGCCCAGCAGTGGGACGTATATAGGCTGGGATGATGAAGCACTTATGAATGTCAAAAAAAACCTACCACCGGTTCGGAAAAGCCTCTGTTGAGAAGAATCCGGCAAGAAACTCATCCGTCCATCACGTTGGTGGACATGCTAAGCTGTGCTTGCCGATCCGCGTTCTCCATTACAGAACTTTTTGGCCCTAACGGCCATCATATTTTTCAACGCCTTTCAACCCCGACGCAAAAAGGGGGTGTTACAAGTTTGACCGCTATGTGTGTCTGTCTGTGGCATCGTAGCTCTAAAACGGGTATAACGATTTGATTGCGGCTTTTTTGTTTGAATTCAGGTTTTCTAGCGATGGTTCTTAGACATGTTTCATCAAAATCGGTTCAGCCGTTTTAGAGATATTGTACATTGAACTTTGAAGTGAATGTCGTGGTTTTCCAACTTTTCGTCGGTTAGGTTATTAATTTTCTAATTTACCACCCAAAAGTGCTATAGTTTGTATTTCATTTATTTAGCTACGTTACGCATCCATCTTTGGGTTAATGAAGCTAACGATGACTCTAAAGTAACTTGTACTAAAGTGGGGTAACACACACGACCACACTTTACCCGACGACAGTTTGTCGTAACGACATATTGAGAGAGCTTTAAGCACTGCAAGTCATCGCCTAATAACTCCGCCATCTAAGGGTGCGTTACCACCACAGATGTATGTAGATGCGTTGCGAGAGATATGTTTGTCGTGAACCAAAACGCTTCATTTAATTTGCACGAAGCAGATGGATGCTTATTGAACTAACCTAACCAACAAAAAGTTGGAAAACACCGACATTGTCACTTCAGAGTTCAACATCTCAAAAACGGCTCAACCGATTTTGATAAAACATGTCTAAGAACCATTGCTAAAAACCTGTTTTCAAATAAAAAACCGCATCAAAATCGGTTCACACGTTTAAGAGCTACGGTGCCACAGAACGACACACATCATCACATCACCCTACAGCAGTCCACTGCTGGACATAGGCCTCTTCCATCCAGCCCCTCGCATCCATTCGCTGTCAGCGACCCCTCTCAAGGACTCATATAGTGGACAAACTTATAACACCCCTCTTTTTGCTTTGGGGGTTTAAAATGGTATGAGCAGCGCTAACTGCACGCGTCGCCTGTGAAGGATATTACCTGTACCCGCAGGCGTGCACCCGCGCAGTGCACCTAGATTGCGCGGTGGTGGTAAGTCAATAAATGCGCTCTACGAGGATACGCGTTTCTACTAGTTCATGATAAACACATTCACCGCAACACATCCTGTCACATCTTTTGTGGATAGGCAGCCTAATAAGAAACGTGACGAGACGAGGCGAGACGAGAATTGAAATTTGTATGCATTCTCGCGCGGCCGCCGCCACTTTCAATTCTCATCTCGCGTCGTCTCGTCTCGCCTCGCCGGTGGAAAAACACCTTAATGGGGTGTTTTCTCATTTCTGAGACGGCGAAATCCGGCTGTCACGGCGATTATCCGGGCCGGAGTGCGAGGGTGGGTAGGTATTAAGAATATCATAATATAGGGTTCTGTATCTCGATCTACCCGCACTTGGTCATTTTTATTGGTCACCCCATCACCAAGTGCGGGTAGATCGAGATACGAGTGCCGGTACTTTTTGTGATCGTGTGGGTAGTTCGAAGGACTCGCGCTGCTAGGCAGACTTGACACCCCACACTTCAGTCTACTCGTGACCACGGCCGCTGTAATATGGTCGAAACGTTGAGGTAAATATTACTCGTGTGTGTTTGCGTGAATAAGTCCCGTTTGTGATATTTTGACTATGGTTCTAAACCTCTAGTCTAGTAAGACTTGTTTTGCATTTTTCACAGATTTCAACAGATTTCAAAGATTTTTAAGACGTTCGGGTTTTATGCTTTTTTTAATTGTTTTTTGAACGCCTGACGTTACTTTACGCATTTTAAACCTTACGCTTAAGGAATTAACCGTTTTCCTGGTAGCGTCGAAGGACGGCGTCCATCAGTTGGTTTTGGCGAGAAAGTAAATGCGAGATCAATCGGTACACAGGAAAAGCATTATGCTGTCAGTGGGCATTTGGTACAAGGTAGCTGATACTACGGATTTTATTTGTAAGAAAGAAAGAGAAATTAAGTTGGTTCCATCAGTACCATCTTAGTGATAATACTAAAACTAAAACGGAAAAATAAAACTAAGTACACAGTGAAACGACAGGACACCAAATAAGTTTTAACACAAGCTTTATTGCTAACTGTACTTTTTGTAGACTGTAAGTCATATAGTATTGAACTAAAAGAAATTCTTAAAAAAAGAATTAAAAGCAAAAGGGTATGTATTATAAGACCGACAAATCATAATACCTACAGTTGAAATGTCGACGCATAACACATCGAAATTCAGAATACCGAATGTACAAAATACCGACAACCGATACACCGAAGGTCGAAATATCTATTTTTAAATGACCGAAAGTACAAAATCCCGAAAATGGGGTATGTATTATAATACCGAAAAATCATATTACCTACAGTCGAAATATCGTCACTTAACAAATCGAATTCAGAAATACCGAAAGTACAAAATACCGAAAGTGAAAAAAAAATTGATATGTGCGAGCGAGCGAAGCGAGCGAGCAAGACGGTTCGGGGCAAAGCGACTTGATAGGTTAGGTTCAGAAGGCTAGGCGGGAGCGAAGCGGAGCGTAGCTCCCGCCTTAGGTTCGATGTTAGGTTTTTTTTATAGCCCGGATAATATTGCTTCATTGATCTTTGCTGTTGAATCTTATCCAACCTACTTTCTTAGTGGCAGTTAAGTATCTTGCCTGCTATAAAAAAAAACCTAACATCGAAGGCAAAGGCGCTCCGCTCCGCTTCGTTCCCGCCTTAGCCTTCTGAACCTAACCTATCCGAGTCGCTTCTGCTCCAAATCGTTTGCTCGCTCGCTTCGCTCGCTCGCACAAATCTTTTCCTGCTATATTTGTTTTCGTCTTTGGTATAGCAGCAGTTTCGGTATTTGATTTTCGATATATTGATTGTCGATTATGTTACTTGTAGTGATTATGAGTTTTCGACCTTTCGAGTGTAGGTATTTTGATCTTCGGGATTGTAGTCTTCGGGTTAGGCTGCCGGTCAAATGTACTTTCGGGATTTCAAACTTTCGTTCATATATCCATTCGACGTTTAATATTCGGCCTTCCGTCCATAGGTCTTGTGAAATTCGGTCTTTTCGTTTATCGTATTATAATACATACCCAAGCAAAAAGAGGGGTGTTATAAGTTTGACCGCTGTGTGTCTGTGTGTGTCTCTCTGCGGCACCAGAGCTCTTAAACGGGTGGACCGATTTGAATGCGGTTTTTTATTGGTAATCAGGTTTTCTAGCAATGGTTCTTAGACATGCTTCATCAAAATCAGTTCAACTGTTATTGAGACATTGAACTTTGAAGTGACAATGTAAGTCCGTCCAGTCGTAGCGCGAAGAACTATCAAGTATAAACACACGCATATTCACAAACTTTCGTATTTATAATATTGCATATATAATTTAAAATGAAAATTAGTAGGATACCACTCAAATAGTCATCCACCCTCAAACTTGGACCACAGCAAAATCCACCAATAATTGGCTTACGCAGCTGTTTGCTTCTCTCCGTTTTGATTTCAGAACCTTTTACTTTACTCCAATATTACTTCTACCTTGCAAGTAAAACAAAGCCTTTAGTGAAAGCAATTACAATAACGGGGATTAAGTAAGGGAACTAGTTTATAATTGGATTTTGCAGGAAAGTAAGTAACTCTCTAATCATGACATACAAATGTACATATATCGCAGCGTCAGGTACCTGGGGCCTACCATGATCTTTTCATAAACGATCCAAACGCAGAGCAGTTCAATTTAGGCACCAAAACTGAATCGTCGAAATTGGTACCACGACGTTTATTTCTCAGAGCCGAATCTCAATAGTTTACAAGTGAATGAAAGACCGATATTGTCTCTGGTCCGAAACTGAAACAAAAATTGTATACTAAAACCTCTTTATTTTGGAAAACCATAACTCTATGTCATTCCGTGTTCTTAGCAACCGTTGTGTTGATTACAAATAAAATGTTTACGCTGTCACTAATCCACGAGTCTCTTTTCTCACTGAAAAATTAGTTTTATCAATGAGGACTTAAGAAGCACAATATCGTGAGTACCTATGGAAATATATATAATAAAACTTGAATAAAAGTTAAAAAGTTCTTGAAATTTAAAAATATTCCAAGTAAAGCACTTAAAATTCCAAAAGAATTGACAGAATGAGTAACTTATATTGAATCGATAAATTTGACACTGAAGCGATTCAATTCCCACTCAAGTTAAGCGTCATGGTATGAAAACCGCTTGAAGTGAGTGAATGAAAATGTCTGTATCGCTGTCGCTGAACCGTGCTTGAACTGAATCGCAAAAGTAACGTCGTACGAAATAGCGATGCAGTTCAGTTTAGAGCCTAAACTGAATCGTATTAAGAAAGCGTGGTAGGCACCCTGTAGTTTATTTAGTTGTATATTTTTTTTTTGTTTATCTGTCACTTCGACATTTGATACTGACTTTTTATGGATGATAACTGTTTACGCTTATCATCTATCCTTCTTCTGGGCAACACGTGTCGTTCTCCACTCCAAAAGATCTTTGTTCTCCCCTGTTAACTGATTGTCTTTCGACAAAGGCTGCTATAGTACGTTCCACTTGCTTCAGTCTTTTGCCGCAGATAAAATTCATCAAATAAAACGTTGGATAATAAATAAAATTACATCAAAGCTCCCTTTGTCTGAAGTTAGTACCTACGTGTCTAAACCGCGGACGAGACGACGCCAATATGCCTCGCATTGCTCCAATCACATTTGTCTGAACAATTTCGAAACACATTATGAATTTCCTCCTCCATTACCCCTTCGGTAACTAATTTTCATTCTTGACAGGGTTGACGTTCGCAAATCGCAAATAAACGAAATACTTTTTCAATTTTCTTAGGTAGGTACGTATAAACGATTATTTTTGAGATTGGTTTTTGGAGTCTTTGTATTTTTTATTTCAACTCCAAATTTTGAAACATAGATGCACAGAAAAACCAGAAAAATAAGACCAGCGCTGGGAATCGAACCCAGGTCCTCGGCATTCCGTGCCACGTGCTATACCACAACACCAACACTGTCCAGTGATACAGACACGAATTTCTCTTATGCACCACATATCTCAGCTTGTTTGTTTTCTTATTTAGTCAATTAAGCAGCGACACTAGCGACATCTATGCTGTAGCCCTCATCGAGAAACTTTCAGCACCCAATTGGAACTAACCGCTCACCCGTACAAGAGATGTCGTTATTAAGCAATTTAGTTAGGATTAGTTTTTTGGAATATTTTTGTATTTTTGATGGATGTCCGTAAAAGTAACAAAAAAATTGGTATTGAAATAAAAAATACAAAAAGATTCCAAAAACCAATCGATAATGTTTAGCTAAAATGCCTTGTTCTTTTTTATACTTTTGCAAAGGTATCAACCCTAACATACGGAGAAATTAGGTTTACTACATACATGCCAAATGCGTGCCACGCTTCGTTCTCGCGTGCCCTAATTTCAAGGCGGCATTGTCTTTTTTGTTTCAAAGGTAGTATCTTTCTAATGACTAACTGAAACAATTACCTTTCAATCTTACGCAACGTCCAATTTGATGTAGAAGGAAATGTGGTAAAAAAGGCATTCTTTTACTATATAAAAACAATTAGAAACTCAGCGGTGCGAGCCGGGGCCTGAACCCATTATCCTCTCCTTGAGAGGCCATGGGGCAAACCACTAGGCCACCCCGAATGTTTGTTAGTTACATATTATTATGTACATAAAAATACTAAAATAGAGAAATACATCGTTCACTAAAACACATAAATAGATCAAGATCCGAACATGGAGCTTTATTCGTCCTAAAAGTTTTGTCCGTCCATAAAATACTTATGTTCTTTTTTAGGGGTCCGTACTTCAATGGGAAAAACCTTTATAGGATCACTTTGTTTATCGCCAGTGCATCTGACTGTTAGAACTGGACTCCATCCACTTAGCGATAAGGTCAATTAAGTTTTAAAAATAAATTTTCTTATCCATGCTATCAAAAAAATACTTACAACTTTTCCATACAAATACCGCGGGTGTTAACCCAATAGGAGCTATACCCTGCTCAATTATCATTAGGAAACTTGGCAGAAAGTATAATCTCACGATCATCTTTCAATATCTTCTATGCTTATCAGCAATGATTCTCGTTAAACGTTTGACTATTAAATCCAAAAAAGCTAAATATTTAACAAAATTACTGATTTGAATTAAAAAAATATATAATTCAAAAGTCTCTTTTATCTCTTCTACAGTCATTTTCCCCCAATGCTGAGCCTAGGCCTCCAGTAATACATGCCATTTTTCTTTTCCGCATTGCATGTAATTTTTCTTGGTCTCGTGTTCGTCTCATCCAGTCCTTTCCAGTTTTTGACCAGATCATCGCTCCATCGTCTGAGTGCTTTAGCAACATTCTAAAGTCTCCACTCAAGTACTAATTTTCCCCAGCGGAAAGAAGTAGATAACATACCTATTTATAAAGATAAAATTATATTTTTAAATTCAAAATCCAATCAAATTCAAATCGTTTATTCAGCAAATAGGCCGCAAAGGGCTCTTTTTTAAGCGCTTTCGGAAAGAGCATAATTGCCAAGAAGAATGCGCCGCAACTAAATTTCTAGAGAACCCTCAGAGCACGAGCCTGACTCGCTATTGCTCGGCTTTTTATTCACTGGAAGAGTTTATTTGCTTCCCGTATTTATATGCGGGTTTGTTTAGCCGAAAGTAGATTAACTTGTTCGAGTATGCGGATATATACGCTTAAACACACTTTATTCTTCTTCTTTTTTTTACAATGGCTCAGAAATAGTACATTGTACAACAAGAGCATAAAACGAGCCATTTTACCTCAACCGTTCATATAGCCACCCGAGCCGGTACGGCAATGGTGGATAGACACGTCGAGGGGAAAATAGGTTTATTAATGCTCGAGTTTTACAGTGCTTTTCACTTCGGCTGCAAAAAAATGAAAAGGAAATAGCAACATTGGAAACAATTGATCACTTACTATGTACTTACCTTTTATTTTCATGCATTACTATAATATATATTTTTTTGTTTTATTGGTTTATTTTGATCGATTTTTATTTCTATATAAAGCCGTGGTGGCCTAGTGGTTTGACCTATCGCCTCTCAAGCAGTGGGTCGCACCTCTGAGTTTTTCGAAATTCATGTGCGGAATTACATTTGAAATTTACCGCGAACTTTGCGGTGAAGGAAGACATCGTGAGGAAACCTGCACAAACCTGCGAAGCAATTCAATGGTGCGTGCGAAGTTCCCAATCCGCACTGGGCCCGCGTGGGAACTATGGCCCAAGCCCTCATGTTCTGAGAGGAGGCCTGTGCCCAGCAGTGGGGCGTATATAGGCTGGGATGATGATGATAAATTAAAAATGATAAAAAAATATGAAGAAACTTTTTTGTTTATGGCTGTTGACACCTGATTTCCTGGGTCCTAGACGAAGATTTTACTTTATGTAGTAGCATGAAAAGTCTTTTTATATCGCCTAGATCCAGCATTAACACGAACTTTACGAGCGTGAGAAGTGAAAAAAAAATTTGTAACAGTGACACTTGGGTATAGGTATTTCTGCTTGCTAACCTATGCGAATGACAAAAATGTGACTGAAATGTTGTCAAAAAACTTTTTTTTATTCGACTGGATGGCAAACAGCAAGTGGTAAGATCTACTAGACACATGCAACACCAGTGGGATTACTGAACAGAAACTACGTTTTGCAAAAACTAAAAACAAATACTTTACTCACCTACAACCTTTTGATAGGTAAGTCTATACAACAAATGCGTGCTCATGCAGCTCCTTCACCTCTACTGTAAGAACACACCTAACCTAACCTACGAGTACCTACAACTATCACCTCAAAGAAACTGAATCAGTGGGGGCACACTTAAAACGTCACCTTTTCACGTACACGCCAGTGCCTCTGGCGACAAAATGATAGCACTAAATTGAGAAATGTGTCAAACGTGGACTTGAAAAATTCAGTCTGTCCGCCATCTTTCCGCTGTATGTTGGCTGTCTGGCTTTCGCGGATGATTTTTAACTTTATCTGGTTTTTTGCTGTTTTCTTAAAGTTGTATTACATTGCTCCGCTTGGGTGACCAAGTGAAGTGACCACCATAAACTCGTTTGCTTTCCGGCCTCGCGATGTAATGCAACTTGCGCAATTTTCTTACAGGTCTAAACTGGGCTTTATAGACGTTAAGCTTGTTGTGTGCGTGCATGTACATGTGTGTGTTATGTCAGATTTAGTTCTTCAGCTAGCTACCAGATAGCGCTTGTTACCATACATGCAAAGTTGACCATAAAGTTGCCACTCTTTTTCTATATTGGTACTAATACTCTTTGAACTGAATCGCGTACCAGGGGGGAACCTTTGTGCTATTGCGATGTCATATTGACATTCCATACATCTGCTAAAAATAAATACCTAGTCGCGCTGTCATCGTTCATCCACCATTACCTCTCATATTTCGTTTTCTAGAATTTTTGTACCGTACAACGGCAAAAACTACTAGACACTGGCAAAATTGTCCTCCGATGGACAGAGCCATATTTTTTTAAAGAAACAACAACAAAATACCTAGTTCATAGCGAAATTGATTACGAAAACCTACCCTGGAATGCGATTCTGTACAGTCGAAGTACGTAGTGAAGTTAAACCAAAATGTAAGTCTGTAGGCGTACCTGAAGCGTAGGATAGCTACCTGAGCGCCACTTAGCCCGGCGGCCAATTTATGACCTAAATCTAGCCCGTGGTGCACTAGCCATGATTACACGTTGCGCCGGCACTGATTTATACCGCCGCTTCCTGGGGTACATTTCAATAAATAGGCATTGTAGGCTGTGTTAGGATTAACTCTAAGTCAAAACATAAATTTAAATGTATACTATTTATTGTTTAGTGTTACTATGATTTTTATTACCTATGTTTGATTACATTATAAAGTGATTCACCAAGCCCTAAGAAAAAAAAAATGTATTCAATACATTGTATTGCATAGTGTATTTTTAAGTGGTAGACTAGAAAGTGATATTTTGTTGTTTTAATTTTATACAAAAATCAAAACTGTAATAAAATAACATTGAAGCTCTACTTATTAAGAAATAACCTATCCTACAAAGTGTAATGTCTCAAAAACGGTGAACCGATTTTTATCAAACTTGGCTAAGAATCATGTCGATGCTATTAACCATCGAGGAGTTCCCTTCTGCGGACACGATCCTGGCTGAACAATCAGGATGTCAAGATTATTGTATTGTCACCATATTAACATAATTACGCCAAATCTCAAGTCAATCTGACCACTGAAAGTGGGTCAAATTTAACTTCCAACATTTGACTTAAATAAAAAAAGAACAACCAGGGCAAGCTAAATAAAAGCTTGTAAAAAATAGACGACTAACAAAACTTTATCTTTTAACATATGCAAGCTCCACTGCTGTGAATTTTAGCCGAAGGATCGTCCGTTTATTTGCCTGACCTGCCGCAGACGCCTGATTTTCATACTGATTGAGGGCTGAAGAAACATTACCGGGATATAGTGTGACCATAACCTACTGGATGTTCTTGATATAATAACATTTTAACTTCTCGCGATTTCCAATCATAACCCATAACACACTCTTAATGCAACATACATCGTATGTAGCGATAAAGTCGCCTATTGCTTACCCCAGAAAGCCTCTGTTGCTTTCTGTTGCTATGTGTTGGTGTGCAATAAAGAGTTATTGTATTGTATTGTACATCTTGGAAAAATGTAAACACCAATTACTTATTTTTTATGAATTAAATGCGGGTTTTGTTCCTCGTACCTTGATTTTAGAGCAGCTCGATATTTCGGCACAGTTGCATGCGCCATGATCACGAGACGACTGAAACAAAACCCGAATTTAATTCACAAAATTAGTAATGACCGCGATAGTCTAAAATACCAATTTACTTAATTCTTATTGTCATATACGAAGTTTTTGCTATCAGCGATGGATAAGCATTAAATACCTATATACGTAAAACATTCGCAAGCTACTGTCCCAACCCCGTATTTCTACCTTCATTCTTCAATCGTCGCTCAAAAGCACGACTTGTGGTGCAGGAAGACTTGGAGTGGAGACCCTGAGGAGAGACCCCGAGAGGACGTCCGCAGATGCGATGGAAGCATGACATCAAAAGGGTGGCCAGGTCAGAATGTAGAACAGAGAGTGGAGAAAGCTGAAGGAGCGCTACACCAGCGTGGTAGAAAATGGCTAAGAAAAAACAAAGAGGTGTCATGTCCAGCAAATCTAATTTCTCGTGGACGAATATAAATATTGACTTAGTTAATGGACCTAGGGGTAGCGATGCATCTCAAGCAGACGATAAAATATTATTGTTGACCCTACTCCAGTTCGCGTACCAAGATCGTCGAAGGTCTATGTCAGAGACCTGGGTGAGAAAAAGTTGGACAAACAGTTAAAGAAGTTTAACTTAGAGATCAAGTTAGAAGATACATCGATAATCTTCGTTAAAACCGTCGAAGTGCGAGTAAGACTGGCCCACCGAAGTTTCCGTAGAAATCTATGAGTATTCAATGTTAGCAGAGCCCAGCTCCTATGCAATACACAGTATGGGGTGAAAGACACAGAATCAATTTTCAGACTTTTCTTATTGGTTGTAGTACCCTTGGTTCTACTACCTTTAACCAAATTTCATGATTCTAGGAAAACTGGAAGTACCCCACAGGTTTCGATTCCTAAAACACCGTTTTCGATGACTGCATCTTTTGATTTCGATGACTTAGAAGTTTGATTTTTCACTACTCCAAGGAATAGTATTTAGATAGTTTGGTACTTCCACGCGTTTCTACGAAAAGGATCTTGACAGATACACGGACCAATAGACAGACAGACTATGAAGTGAGTCTATAAGGGTTCCTCCTAAAAACTAAATTTGCAAACGGCCCCTTTTTCTGTTTACCCTTAAACTCCAGTAGCCCAGAAATCACGTCCCACTAGTGGGTTAACGATGTTTTTACGGCGAAGGTCAAATGCAGTTCCGACAGTAACCGCACTGCCCCGGGACTAAGGACCCCGGTGATAAAAAAAACGATTTCCACCCGAGAAGTTGGCAAGCTGGCGTTAAGTGATAAGAGGATGACGGATTACACCAACAACTAAAGTCAACGAGTATCAAGTAGGTAAGTATTATGATAACGTCTCGGAATAGCGTCTGTCGCTAAACTATCGCAAACTGTATGAGCGGCGTTGATTGTAACCGCGCGTAGTGAGTTTCGTGGTACCAGGTACTCAGTTCTTGTCAAACTGGTTAGCGGATGTGGTGACCATTTCGTTTTGGTATGCGCGTTTGAGTGAGTTTGAGTGATCGCGTGTTGTTTTTTAGACCCCCGACGCAAAAAGAGGGGTGTTATAAGTTTGACCGCTATGTGTGTCTGTCTGTGGCACCGTAGCTCTTAAACAGGTGAACTGATTTAAATGCGCTTTTTTTGAAAGCAGGTTTTCTAGCGATAGTTTTTTAGACATGTTTCATCAAAATCAGCTTAGCCGTTTTTGAGATATTGAAATTTGAATTGACAATGTCAGTAAATAATTGTTTAAATATTATTTAATTATTATTATTAAAAGCTGAAACGGGTCACTTTACTTACGTTTCGCGCTCTCTCTGGCAACTGAGTAATTCGGTTTAACGATTTAACCAATTACTTTGCGTAAGCTCCGAGAATGGTAATAATTATGAGTATACAACTATTTTATTTTTATTAATTTCATAATTGCTTCACGTTCGTTTTTTGTGAGTAAATCAAAGTAAGTTTAAGTTCACTTCAATATCCTTTTGGACTTGTTAAGCATACTGTTAAACTTTACAAAGGAAGAAAACTTCACAGCTTCTGATGAGAGTATAATTAGAACTAAGTGGTGCATTGCTCTGCATAAAGTTACGGAGTTGTGCAACATTTACCCGGGAGACTTTTGAAACTTTAAAAGTTTCGAATTTCCAAAGCGGCGAGTATTGCTTCGACAATTTGCCTAGCTGGAGTTGAAAGTAAAATTTAAATTTATAACATGATTAAAATACTTACGCGTAGATTTTTCCAAGCTTTTATTTTACTTGCCGTGTTAGTTAGGGTCGAATATAGGAGTTATCTCTGAGTTTTTAGAAATTCATATGCGGAATTACATTTGAAATTTACCACGAGCTTTGCGGTGAAGGAAAACATCGTGAGGAAACCTGCACAAACCTGCGAAGCAATTCAATGGTGCGTGTGAAGTTCCCAGCACTGAGACCGCGTGGGAACTACGGCCCAAGCCCTTTTGTTCTTCTGAGAGGAGGCCTGTGCTCAGCAGTGGGACGTATATAGGCTGGGATGGATAGGAATTATAAACAACACACAGCGTGAAAGCTGAATGGCTGCGTGAACACTCATTTGTTGCGTGAGCCATCGTAAGGTGTCGCGGGCTTGCGGGTGAGTAAAGTACATAAGTATAACTATTTATTTAAGTATACTAGCTGATGTCCGCGCCCGTGCTCCGTCCGCGAAGAAGTATGAAAAATAATTTACATCCTATTCTCAGAAGTACCGAATATACACAATAGAAAAACATGACAATCGCTCAAGTGGAGTTTGGTCACCTGTGCCACGAGAATTTGATACATCAGATTGTAAATAATATGGATCTCCGCAAGTAATGCCTGATTCAATAAATTAGTCAAAATTAATACCAGGGCAGATTGACTAGAAATTAGGTATGCATGTAATTTGGATAACAAGAAAGTACCTATTCTTAGGCAAGAACAGCGAATAAAATGTACAGTCAGCAAAAAAGGTGGGAGCACTTTGTTGTAAATCAATTAAAAGATTTTGAAAACCTGTCTCCACCCACTGTACAAAGATAATTAATAATCTAAAATATTAGAACACAAGAAGTTTCCTTATAATGTGCAAGTAGTCTCTGTTAAAAAAAAAAAAACTAATGTGATGTGAATGAGACGAGCGAATGAGTAAAAAAGATTTGAGTTACGATCGGGTGAGCCACTGCGCAAGTTGTCTTTTCTGTATTCATTTGTTTTTTTCGTATTCACTAGTTTCAATTTTTGTAAGAATTATTTTTTACTTTTTGTTCTAAAAGTTTGTTTCCTTCCCACGATCCCACATTTTCAGTTTGACCGCGCTATTCTCATGCCTTGTGCCACTCAGATCACAGTTTTTAATCATGAGCCCGGTTCGTCATAAAATGTTTTTATCATACGACGCTTTATATTGGTCCTTGGCAGTTAAATTTGAGTTTGGTTTGGACATAAAATAAAATCCCTCTGCGCTGCTTTGAGCCGAGAATCTTCTAAATATATTTTGTTTTTTATAACCTCTTAAATTAAGGAATGTATTATGAATAACATTTGCATGTTGGTCATAAAAGTTTGTTTTTAGGACCACATAATATTTCGGCCAACTTATGAACTACCCTTAATAATATTATAAGTGATGACATACGGATCTGAGACGTGGGCGCTAACGATGGGCCTCATGAGAAACTCAAAGTCACTCAGAGGGCTATGGAGAGGGCCATGCTCGGGGTTTCTCTGCGGGATAGAATCAGAAATGATGATATCCGCAGTAGAACTAAGGTTACCGACATAGCCCGAAGAATTGCGGAACTAAAGTCGCAGTGAGCGGGGCACATTGCTCGCAGGACTGATGGCCGATGGGGACAGAAGGTTCTTGAATGGCGTCCGCGGACCGGGAGACGAGCAACAAGGCCTCCAACAAGATGGAGCGACGACTTGGTTAAGATCGCGGGGTCGCGGTAGATGCGGAAAGCACAAGACCGGTCTGAGTGGACAGCCTTGGGGGAGGCCTATGTCCAGCAGTGGACGTCTTACGGCTGACATGATGATGATGATGATGAAGCGCGAAAGTAAATCTGCCTGTCTGTTTGGTGGTTTTTCACGCTTAAACCACTTAGCCGATTTAGATGGAATTTGGTACGGAGACATTTTGAGACCTTTGGAAGAATAACAAGTAGTTTTTCACTTCTCATGCTATAAAAGTAGGTTAATATAGCCTTACGTGGCGGAAGTAAAGTGAGTACTTTAGTACCTAGGGAGTAAAAGTAATTGATTTTGTAATTTACTTCCAGTGACTTAGATAAACTCAAACAGCCAGTACTTGCTTAGTTTTTGGCATAAAATAAGATTGTGTGTGGACCATTTTCATGACGAAAATGTTACGTTCTTAGTCTACGTGGTCTTAGTTCTATGCTTTTTCCGCATAGAAGGTGGCGCCATTCTTTTTATTCCAGTTTGTGTATGGACCATTTCGCCGATGCGATTTTATTATATATGTGTCTGGTTGGAAAAAATACTTACCGTGAAAACTTTTAAATTGTTGTAGAGCGTAAATCATAAACCACTAAAATAAATTGATTATTTTCAGAATGCCGTCAATTGATAGTGAAAATTATGATGTCGAGCAAAGAGCAAAAGACATAATTGATAATCTTTTGCCGCCAAAATCATCCCAGCCCAGCCCAGCCTATAATGTCCCACTGCTGGATACAGGCCTCCTCTCATAATCAGAGGGCTATCAAAAATAAATAATTATGCATTTTTGTTTATTGTAAAATCAACCCCGAAAGGGAGAAAAAGGGGGAAAAAATTGTGAAAAAAAGTTGGCGTTAATTCCTTAGCTTTTTTTCGGGGACGCTATTTTGAAATATTGCATAACCCCAAGAAGGTGTCCCAAGAAGTAGTGATATACTAAAGCCGGGAGATAGAGGACCTAGAGGGCTATCTGAATCACCCCCATGTATGTTCCGTGATTTTTCGTATTTTCTGAGTTCTGACTTTTTTTTTAATTTGTCACCTATATGTAAATTAAAATGTTGCACTTACCACATTTAGATTTCAATTTTGATGATTGAAGGCTTATGAATAATTAAATGAAATTTTCAGAGTAGCTACCTGATAGAGCAAGTTTTTAAAAGCCAAACGGTATTTTTTTATGTGATTTCATTTTTTTAAGGGCCCTCTAAATTGTGAACATACTGGGTAATTTTATCTTTCTTGGCATTTAATTTTTTTTTATTCCATTCAAAGATCTAACGATAGTAAATGTTACCATACTGAATTGGCCTATCTATCAGCTTAGCACACAAAAAAAA
Source organism: Choristoneura fumiferana (assembly GCF_025370935.1). Lineage (NCBI taxonomy): Eukaryota > Metazoa > Arthropoda > Insecta > Lepidoptera > Tortricidae > Choristoneura > Choristoneura fumiferana. Next base: position 22,295,434 of record NC_133489.1, on the reverse strand, counting down.
TCAAGCATCTACCGCAATAATTCACGTCACCATAAATAAAAATTTCATCGTACTCGGCGATAGGTGAAAATTTAAAAAAAAAAACGCGGAACATACATGGGGGTGATTCAGATAGCCCTCTAGGTCCTCTATCTCCCGGCTTTATAAGTATGTCTATCCGTTGCCTAGAAGTCATAGTACAAGCTTTGCTTAGTTTGGGACTAGATCAATTGGTGTCGAGTGTCCCATGATATTTATTTATTTTAGGAGCCAACAGTACTGTGACCTGTGGCCTTATTGTCCAACACACTTGGAATCACAATCATTTTCACCGCTATTTTCAGACACACGGTACAAGACGAGGGTAGAAAAGAGACGGAGAATGCGATCACGAACGTAAGCGCGTTAGTCAATAGCCTCTGGCGGCTACAGCATAATTCGAATATCAAAGTTAGCATCGTACCGTCCCTCTCACTCCCGAATTAACTAGTACAAGTGTCAGTTACCGAACGACACGAACTTCGAATTTCTTAGTCCTCTGATTCGGTATAGATGGCGAATGGCGCAGCTGGAGTATAGGTTGATTATTGCTATGCTAATAACAACGCCGTATCTGTTAAGAAGTACCTCCAGTAGGTATCCGTTTATACTTGCCTGCATAGAGAATATATGTCGTTTGAGAAAGAGATCAGGTATATAGATTTTTCAAAAAATCACCATAAATCCAATTTTCAACCGATTTAAACTTTCTCATCGCTAAACACTATCTGTTTATATATATTTTCATAATAATATTAAGATATGGTTGTCAAATACGTATTCGAAAATCAAAGTTAGTATCGTACCGTCCCTCTCACTCCCGAATTAACTAGTATAAGTGTCAGAGGGACCGAACGACACGAACTTCGAATTTCTTAGTCCCTCTGATTCGGTATAGATGGCGAATGGCCGCAGCTGGAGTAAAGGGCCCTGATTATTGCTATGCTAATAACAACGCCGTATCTGTTAAGAAGTACCTCCAGTAGGTATCCGTTTATATTTTACTTGGCCCTCTAGACCGATATATGTCGGCAGCCGATCGTAAAATCCGCCAGATCACGAAATTCTTAGGCATATCGTGAAATGGCGCCATTTCATAATATTTATGTCTAAAAGTTGGGCAGGCATATCATGATGTGCCTGAGAAACAATCATCATCCCAGCCTATATACGTCCCACTGCTGGGCACAGGCTCCTCTCAGAACAAGAGGGCTTGGCCATAGTTCCCACGCGGGCCCATTCGGATTGGGAACTTCGCACGCACCATTGAATAGGTTGCAGGTTTCCTCACGATGTTTTCCTTCACCGCAAAGCTGTGGTATTTCAAATGTAATTGCACATGAATTTCGAAAACTCAGAGGTGCGAGCCGGGGTTCGAATGACCCTCTGCTTGAGAGGCGATAGGTCAAACCACTAGGCCACCACGGCTTCTTCTGAGAAACAATACGGCAGATCGATTTTCCTAGCTCTATACCAAGCACATCGTGTTATGCCGAAAAAAAGAAAAATTTAGTTACCTACGACCAGCGAAGCGAGGAGCGGTTAGTATGAATTGTGACCACAAGGCACGAGTCGAGCGAGCGAAGCAAGCGTGCCTCGGCAGCGGCCGGCGAAAAGCCAAAACCGATATGGCGGCGTTTCATGATATGCCTAGGAATTTCATGATCTGCCTAAACTGCCCAAATCATGAAATGGCGGTGTTTTATGATATACCTAGGAATTTCATGATCTGCCTAAACGTCACTAGACAAATCGTTAAACGGCGAGTTTTGAACGATATGGCGGATGTCACTTAGCCAATTCATGACATGGCGCCATTTCACGATATGCCTAGGAATTTCGTGATCTAACGGTATGTTTTAAACTTTCGTGATTTTCACTCATAGTCAAAATACCACCAACGGGACTTATCACGCTAACACACACGAGTAATATTTACCTCGACGTTCAGTCACACACTTCACACTTTAGTCTACTGAGGCCAAAGGTGTACCTTAATTCAGAGGTTTCAAAACTTTTTTCTCGTAGACAACTTTCGAAGTTTTAGTGTTTTCAGTGGACCCCCTGTTGCTACAGTTTTATTATACGAGCATAGTTTTAGTGCTAGTTCTAGTCTTAGTTTTAGGTGGTACTTTTTGGAGCCAAAATAAACTTTCTTTTTTCTTTTTCTTTCATTCTCAGAACTTCTCAAATCCCCATTTCTTTTTCACGCCAACGTGGGCCTTCGTGGTTTCCCGTGGACCACTTTGGGAACCGCTGCTTTAACTGGTCCTGTCTTCATCAATTTTTGTTTGATTGAGAAAAGAAAACCGGCCAAGCGCGAGTTGAACTCGCGCACGAAGGGTCCCGTACCATTATCTGTACAACATTTAGGCATAAGCAAAAAAACACGTTTGGTGTATGGGAGTATTTATTTTTAAAGTGAATATTCGACTAAATATTTTATGAATATTTCAAGCATCTACATGTTGCGGTTAATAATATCGAGCAACAAACGGCTAAAAATCAGGTTTGTTGTATGGGGTTTAATATTTCCCCCCTTTAATATTTATTTTATTCTGTTTTGAGTATTTTTTGTTATAGCGACAACAGAAATACATAATCTGTGAAACTTTCAACTGTCTAACTATCATGGTTCATGAGATACAGCCTGGTGACAGATGGATAGACGGACGGACAGCGAAGTCTTAATAATAGGGTCCCGTTTTTACCCTTTGAGTACGGAACCCTACAAAATAGGTGTCCAGTCCAATATTTTCTGATATCTAACTAACAGATTAATCAGAATTGTTAAGTACACTAGCCTATTGCCACATGTTATTTATAACTAACTTACTTTACCACAAGCTGGAATATTTCGGCTTATTTTAATCATACCTTGTGCTTGATGGAGAAATGATGCCCAAAAAATGGGTTCAGACAAAGCCAAAGCTCACTCAGCTTAGGGCTCCCGCCACATCTGTGTCACACGGCGCTCAGAAAAAAAATCATACTTCATTCTGGTAATAGAAAATTCGCATCACGCCCGCACCGTCCCTAACGCAACGGTATGTCCGTACGGAACGCAACACACTTACGACTGGAGTTGCCTGAGGAGTACCTTACTTTTTTTACATATATATAGGCTTGCGTTTGTCTAAAACCACGCCTGATGGTAAGCGAGAACACACACACTAACGTCACGCTTTTATTTCCAAATGAGGTAGGCAGAGCACACGAAACGTTACCGCTTCGGAGCCACTATAAGCAATTTTAGGTTTTAAATTTGACGGAAACGGTTGCTGTAAAGATATGAAATAACGGTTAAGTTTTAAATGATAACATAACGGATAACTCACGTCCTAAATCGAGTTTAGCTCGATATGTTTCGGGCTAATCCGTAACCCTTCTTTTGGGAGCAACGCGACCCGGCTGCTGCAACACGCGCAGTAGCATCGTAGTTCTTAAACGGATAGACCGATTTTGATGAGTATTTTACGTAAAAGCCTACATTCATTGTGGTTAACCTAACTAGCTAGCTAACCTGTGGTATGTTTAACCTAACCCTTTTTGAGATAATGTTTTGGGTTTTTAACTTTTCTTATAAATGCTTAAGTTTACAATACAATGACTCTTTAGTGTACACCAGAAATAGAAAGCGATACAGAAAACAGGTATACAGAGTATTTTGTGTGTGAGTTTTATATATGTGCGTGCGGGTTTTTGTTTCTTAAAGTTAACTTGTCGTCTGTAATAACAGATAGGCTACATTTCCTCGTTAGTCTCGATTTTCTTACGGGATGGGGAAAAACATTTACAATTTACTCGTAAGCCGCTAGGATTGTAGACACGAAATTTGGCGCGAGTGTTTTTTATGCAGCGTTATTGAAATCCACTATGTAATTTTTGGGAATTTCCACCGGAATTTTCGAGAAATTCTGGAGTAAAATATAAGCTAAACGCGCGTTGCCTGCTCCCGTAATAAGTGCTCTGTAGTATGAAGTAATATACGAACTGTCCTTTCAGTAATCTCCTAATACCCTTATCTTTTTTCCTTTATGGCACAGGTCTCTGAGAGCACTGCGGCAGATGTAGTTTTGATTAGGGGCAATTATAGTTTCTTTGAAGCCTGTGGTAAGTTTTTTGCTGCTTAGTTTGACGTCTAAAATGAAAATAAATCCTTACTTTTATTACCGACTTACTTGTTTACTTGTATTTTTAGACGACCAGATGGCCTAGTGGTTAGAGAACCTGACTACGAAGCTTGAGGTCCCGGGTTCGATTCCCGCGTCGGGGCAGATATTTGTATGAAAAATACGAATGTTTGTTCTCGGGTCTTGGGTGTTTAATATGTATTTAAGTATGTATCTATCTATATAATTATATTTATCCGTTGCTTAGTACCCATAACATAAGCTTTGCTAAGCTTACTTTGGGACTAGGTCAATTGGTGTGAATTGTCCCGTGATATTTATTTATAACCAAAGTGAGTGTGTTAAATACCCAGTTTGTTACGTTATCGTATTTTTTGTTCTATTGTGACCACTGCAGAATTTAGTTCTAGCAGTTGCCCGCGGCTTATCTACCGTTCCATTTTTTTTTGTCTAGGTATCAGAAATCTTGCCCTGTCAATAACGAACATAACAAAATATAATTATATGATTTGGTGCTGTCATTCTGAAGATGTGCGCGTACACCGTACATACAGTTTAGTGATTAATTTTTATTTAGAGTAGCTGTTGCTCGCGACTCCGTGCGCGTTGATTGTCGATTTTCCGGTATGAAACTATTTTATATCCTTCCCCGGGACTCAAATTATCTGTATACCGGATTTCACCTAGATGGGACAAAAGGATTAGAAGTTATTTTATATAAAGTTACCTACCTAACATAAAAACAAACAAACGGTATTTTAAACTTGCGCATTTATAATTTCAGCAGGATTATAAGTAAGATTTGGGTAAGCGAATAAAGTCAATCTTGTTGTTGTTCTGTTTGTTCTCATTCGTTTCTTCGAATATAATCAATTTAACATGGCGCAGATGGTAGGATTTTTCGTTCTAAAAATTGAATAGTTCTAACGAGCGCACGACAAACTTATAGGTATTGAGAATAACTAATAGTACTTTATTAGTTAGATTAGTTATTCCTATGAAACTAAATTGTCTAAAGCATACGTCGGAAAACCTATACACAATCCAGTTAGCATAACCTCATAGTATTTTTAGAGTGCTGCAAAGTAAAATTTTATACAAATCGTCGACTTGTGCCCAGATAAAAGCCTTCCCGACAAACTTAACCAATACGATGGACAAAAGTGGAAGTTACATTTTTCTTGCTAATTTTTACTCAGCCAATAGGCAACAACGCCACCGGTAACCGCAAATTTAACTTGGTTTTGTAGAGAAAACACGAACTTAGGTATTTTGAGCGCATTAATGAAAATAATGCCGTTTTGCTGAGAATTGGCAGTTTTTTTTAGGGCTCGTTTTTGTGGTCTTCCTTTCTGGAGTTATTTACTCTTAGACACTTTTTAGGGTTTGTGCTCTAATGAAAGACGGAAGGCTAATGAAGAATCTTTGTTGGCTGTAGTCCTGTTAGTTAAGCTTGGCTTAGTTATTTAGACTAAGGGGCTGTTTTACCATCCATTGAATGTTAACTGGCAGTTAGGTGTGAAGCCGTCTCTTTTTGTTTTGTTCGAATAGACGGAGACGACATCACATTTAACCGTCAGTTAACACTAATCAATGGATGGTGAAACAGCCCCTAATTGTAATAAAAGTAAACATTGTAAAGTACAAAATCAAAGTAGATAAACGAAATAAAACAATACGGTACTTGACTATTTTATATATGTTTTATAAATTAAAACTGCACAACGCCTGTTATCGAATAGAAAAACAATTTTTAAGCTACCTTTACAAATAAGTAAGTAACAAAGTTATAAAGGTTTGAAATTCGAGATTAGACAGAGAAAGACATTCCGGCCTGTGACGTCACACGCCAGTACCGCCATACTTGCTGCATAGAGAAAAGCGTTTGAGAAAGAGACAGGTATAAAAAAAAAACAAATAATCACTTTAAATCCAATTTACAACCGATTTAAATTTTCTCTTCGCTAAACACTATCTGTACATCTATATTTTCATAATAATATTAAGATATGGCAAAATCAGGAGTTTTCAAATACCGTATTTGCTCAACCGCGATCATATGATAGATGTTAGTAATTAGTTCGATAGTTACATCTGGTAGCATGGTCAACGGTTGTATTGCTCTGAAGATGAGCTCTGGTTGAGTTCAAAACGCATCAGTGTAGTGTGGTGGTGGTGATACATGGGTTTGTGTACAAACGTGATTTGTGTGTTCTTACAGTGTGGAGATGGAGGAATCGCATGAACACACATTTTTTGCATAATCGTAGCTATGACCTTCATAGCCCTTATACCTGCTGAGCTGGCAACGTTGCATTTTTATTAGTTTTCTCGATTATTCCATAAAAATTGAATGAAAATTAAAAATGTGGTCTGTTAGAACTAACAAATGCTTATTACCCGTTTTTAAAGAAAATAAAAGTCTATCACGCATAATTATTGGAGTAGACCTTAACTTATATATTAAGAACAATTCTATCAGAACACATTTATAATTATCATTAAAAACTAACAAAAACGCAACGTTGCCAGCTCAGCAGGTATAAACGCTCTTAATTAAACAATTACTTAGCTGAGCCGCCGGGTGAGCAAAGTAATTATCAGTTCATTGATTTGGACCTCCGCAAAGAAACGCCTGATTCAATAAATTATTCAAAATAGATAATTTTTATTTTCCTACGCTTCTATGAATACAGGGAGTGACATTAACTGATTTTTCGTCATCATTTTGACTTGTATGTAGATAAGTACATATATCAGCTGGGTCCATTAACAAGAACAAATAGTTAAAACATATATCGTACTCGTCAAACTTCTTCTTTCACTGTCTTTTTAGTCCTGAAGGTTCATCATCATCATCATGTCAGCCGAAAGACGTCCACTGCTGGACATAGGCCTCCCCCAAGGCTCTCCACTCAGACCGGTCTTGTGCTTTCCGCATCCACCGCGATCCCGCGATCTTAACCAAGTCGTCGCTCCATCTTGTCCATGTTGTCTTGTCTTGTTGTTTGTGTCTTGTTGATTGTTGTCCTGAAGGTTGGCCGTTAGCTTTTTGTCCTCGTGTCTATCAGCAGCCAGCCGGAACAGCTGTCCGACGAAAGCGTTGCTGGTCCACTCTCAGATGTTTCCAGCCACGATTTTTTCTTCTTTGTCTCTTTCCGTCAACTTTTCAAAGTTTCGTCAAACTAAATGACGTTGATTCAGCGATTTTTAATTGAAATTGCTCCATCCATTTGGGAACTACAAACAGATAGACAGCTATTGGCACCAAACTTATAACCACCTCTATTTTGTAGTCGGGGGTTAAAAAGAGAATACCTACGACGTATAAGACGCTTGACGTGAAATAAATAAATATCATGGAACACTTGACACCAATTGACCCAGTCCTAAACTAAGCAAAGCTTGTACTATGGATTCTAGCCAACGGATAAACATACTTATATAGATAAATACATACTTAAATACATATTAAACATCCAAGACCCGAGAACAAACATTCGTATTATTCATACAAAATATCTGCCCCAACTGGGAATCGAACCCGGGACCTCAAGCTTCGTAGTCAGGTTCTCTAACCAATTGGCCATCCGGTCGTCACAATCAATGCAATTCCACAACACAAGTGGTACCAGAGAATAATTTAACACCTTTGTAATCGGGGTCAAATGTAATCGAATAGGGCCGGACTGGGTGGAACAAAGCGTCCGATTTGTACCAACAAAAATTCTGACAGTTAATTGGAATGATCCCCGTTGGGAAATCTGCGAGCGCCGGTTAATGAAGACCCTTCCGCGGCACTGTTGAGTTTAACTCGATATAACAATATACCTATATACGTCACTGGCGGGATTGCAATGGCGAGTGATTTGTGAAGTTAGATAATAGGTTTTGGATGGACATTTTATGTTATCATGATTTTCACTTCCTACTGGCTGATCACAGGTTTGCGGAAACTTAAGTTAGTTTGGATTCATTATTGCTCTATCTAAGAAAAATAGTATGAAGTCTGGCTGTAAACGTTGTGTGTATATATGTTAACTCTTTATTGTGCAAAAACATTAGTGGGATTTTACTTTAGGTTCCAATCTCGGGCGTGCGAAATAGTATCAGAAATCTTTGAATGCAGTTTTATTTCTTTTTAAAAATAATGAAATGTTTTTTTACAATTATATTTTTCTATTTTTATAAGTGTAACTGCCCGCAACTCACTCATCACCACAATCACTATCCCTAGGGATTTATTTGAATTTCCGGTATAGAACCATCCTTTTTTTTTACCAAAATATGAATCTTTATACCAAATTTCAACTAAATCGGTACAGCGGTTTAAGCGTGAAAAAATAGGCCAATAGTCAGACAGACACGGAGACACAGTAACTGTTACATTATATTTATAATATAAGCAAGGTAAGTTTCTCTTTGTCTATATCCTGTAGTGACTCCTATATACTCCTACCGCCATCTAGTTATCACACATAACTGAAACACCCTGCATCGCACTATGGCAAATTTTCAACTCTGACGCACAAATAATTCCGACGCTCTTCCTTCGACAAAGATCTCTCTAATGTAACCCCCCCCCCCATATTGGTGACCCCGACGTGATCTGACCCTCCCCTATAACCTTTCCAATTTACTCACGAGACCAAATAAAGACCCACGTAAAATCAAATATTAGATTTAACCAAAATAGACTTTATAAATAGACACGTAGGCTTCTCATCTGAATTCAAGATAAAGTTGCTAGATTAAATTAACCCCATTTTTGCTTTAGAAGGACTAACTGAATTAGTCCTAGAGCTCTGGATAATAGTAACTGATTTAGTCGCAGATATCCAAACATACTATTCTCTTAAAAATTATCATCATCATCATCATCATCATAATAAGCCGTAGGACGTCCTCTGTTGGACATAGGCCTCCCACCATAGACCTCCAGTTGCCTCGGATGGAAGCGGGTTGCATCCAACGTGAACCTGCGGGTTAATCAGTCATCCATATTTTGGTAATATTATGGTGATGGTGTTATTAATAGTAGATTGCATTACAAGTGCATAAGACTCACAATTTAACCCGAGCTGTTTATATTCACCCGAACCGCAGGCGAGCGTTGATAGTTAAGTCGAGGGTTAATGGGTTTATCATGAATTTACGCACTCTGCTTTTCATTTCGATTAAAGACAAGTAAAGTAACTATTTAAGTTTATTTTTAGTAACATTGTTATTTCCGTAACAAATTTTAGAATCACGTAGTTTATTGTTTTATTTTTATTACTTAGTAATAAAAATAATAAAACCCAGACTAAGCAAGTGTTTCGCTTTTACCGTTTAATGTCAGATTGATAAAAAAAGTTAAATGTATCTTTATCTTTATACGAACCATATAAAACAATTTAGAATACATGATAAACCACAACATGCATTTAACCCGATCGACAAGAAGAAGATGAATTTATAAATACAGACAAAATTTCTTGATTTCAGAAGACTCAATCAGATTCGTCCTTATGACAGAACAAGAAACTGAGCATTTCCTTCTGAACAAGGGAAAATTGAATGTGCAAAAAGGTTTTTTAATAAGGAAAAAACGAGCTAACAGGTATCTAATCTGATACAATAAAAATGCAAAGTTACAAGAAAAAAAACCCTTAAAAAGGGTCCAAACAACAATTCTTTCAGCCCAAGTGAAAAGCGGTACTTAATATGTTTGTATGCATTACAAATTTTCGTAGAATTGTGGGCCTAACAATACGACAGACCACTTGATATTATTAGGAGGTAAAGTGAATCAAAAAAGAAAAAAAAATGTCAAAATGTACATAGTAGAATATTTCAGGTTCAGAATTGCCCCTTTTGTGGTTACTCGTCATTATAATCCGAACGAAGATAGGTAAGTTCTACAGACGGATAAACATATACTTCCAAAATGACAATTTTATAATCATTTTAAAAGCTAGAGCCACTGATATTACATACTGAACTCGAATCACACATCAGTAGAACCAGAGCACAATTTTTTTTAAATTAACTCTTATTCCATTTTTTATACAACAAATTTTTTATGCCCTATTTTCGGCAGTACAAGGGCATAAAAATGTTAAAGGTATGCTTTGAATCTTTTCTCTCAAGCCCAAGCTCAATTATTAAGTAATAAGGATAATTATAAGAGTAATTTCTCCAGCACACATTAGGAGGGCTAAGTAAGACCTAAAATAATAGAAAAAAATAATAATAATGTAATATAATAGAAAATTGTAACTATTTTTTGTACCTTATTTTACTTTTATTGTTTTTGGTTGGTTTTTATTTTGTGAATAAATATTCTTTTTTTTTATTAAGTCGTTACTAATCGTCACTATTTGAAATTCGTCTAATCTTAATACTTGTACCGCTCGTCCGTTAACCCATTCTTATGACGCGGCGTAATGAAGACCCTCGGTCCTGGTGACTCAGGGATCTCTTGCGACGGAGATTGCCCTAATCGCGTACTCAGACATGACTGCTCCGTTGATTTTTATCTTCGCTTATATTTTTATAGGCTGGAAACATTTATTCCGGGTTAGGTTTGGTTATTATCACGTAAAAGAAAAATAGGAATGATGAATGGGGAGAAATATTGTCGTTCGGGACTCGTTGATTTTTTCGTTATCGTGATGATTCGAATGAGAAATAAAGTTATGCATAATCTGTGAAAATTTCAACTGTCTAACTATCACGTTTCACGAGATACAGCCTGGTGACAGACGGACAGACGGACGGACGGCGGAGTCTTAGTAATAGGGTCCCGTTTTTACCCTTGGGCACGGAACCCTAAAAAAGTGGCTATTAACCGCTAGACGACACTAGAATTCTACATTGCAAAATTTACTTTGTACAAAGGCGTTAGATTCATCGCGGCTGAAAACCGTACAGAAGAACTGGAAGCTACTCGAAATATCAAATCGGAATTTTTACAGTACAATAACGTAACAATGCTCAGTTGCATTTATTGTGATTGATCAACGTGTTTAATTACCTAACATGTAATCCATACCATACAACCAGGTGTCGACAGCTCATGTTCTGACTTGAAACCTATAAACTCTGGTGTTCCGCAAGGTTGCGTTTTATCCCCCACGTTGTTTCTTCTGCATATCAATGATATGTTGCATGATACCAATATTCATTGCTATGCAGATGAAAGTAGTACTGGGGACACGCATTATACCGGTCGCGCTAATATATCCAGGGAACACGTCATTGAAAGTTAGAATATATTTTTGTCTCAAATTGAGATCATGCTGAAGCATGTCGCGGATTGGGATAGACTAAACTTAGTTCAGTTTAATCCCCCGAACACACAAGTATACGCGTTTTCCACTAAAAGGGATCCCTTTGTTGTCTCACCTTGTTTTGAAGGTACTCCCCTTGATGCCAAATCGTCTATTGGGATCCTGGGTGTCGACATTTCGAGTGATGTTCAGTTTCGTGGTCATTTGGAAAGCAAAGCTAAGTTAGCTTAAGAAAAATTTGGGGTGCTTAGTAGAGCGGGACAGTACTTCTCGCCAGCCCATCGCTTACAACTCTATAAGGCGCAGGTTAGGCCGCACATGGAGTACTGTTCTAATCTCTGGGCTGGAGCACCCAAGGACCAAATTCTTCCATTTGACCCCATCCAACGTAGAGCTGCTCGATTTGTCGATAATCAGGCACTCTCTGGCCTACTCGATCCTTTGGCTTTGCGGAGGCATGTTGCATCTGCATATTATACCGTATTTATCATAGGGAGTGTTCTGACGACCTGTTCGAATTGCTGCCTGCGGCTAAATTCCACTACCGCTTTTCGAGGAACCGTCTTTTCATCCTCACCATCTTGATGATTGGCAGTGTAGTACCGTGCGTTTTAAGCGAAACTTGTTTCCTTGTACGACGAAGATCAGCTTAATGCGGCAACATTCCCGTAGTGTTTCACATTAGGGATCTTTTAAAAACGAGCTTACCAATTCCTAAAAGGGTCGGCAACGCACCTGTGACTCCCCTCGTGTTGCGGGTGTCTATGGGCGATGGTGATCGCTCTCCATCGGGTGACCCGTCTGCTCGTTAGCCCCCTGTTGTATAAAAAAAAGGTGTAGGCAGCGCCTCTACCCTTCAGTTTTATGTTGGCCATTTGCACAATGCGCTTTGCTTCTATCGTCTGTTTTTCCAGATGCGGAAAGGTTAGAGCTATTCAAAACCAAAGAGGAGCTTTTACTATTGACCTTAACTTTTGGTCTCGCCACGGTTTTGAATAAAAAAAAACTTGGGTAACGTTACTGATGTTAATGTTTAAACATGTGTTCAAATTACAACAAGAATAAAAACACCGAAAATGCTTAATAAGTTGATCAAAAATGACAAAACCTACTTTTCCAAGTCATCGACTGTATAGGTATTAAATTACTGCAACGTCCAATATGTAACATAAAATAGCTCTACATCATCCCCATCGGAACCTTTAGAGCATCGTGTTTAAACAAAAAGGCCGTTAAGTGGAAAAAAACAGCCATAAAACACGATCTCAGGACACTAACGCCAAGCGATTCATCATACTTGAATAGGCTAGAAAAGGTCCCTTTGTACTTCTATGGCCGTGTGTTTACACATGCTTTCAATCTTTAAATCGCGCGGAAAAGTTGGATTGCAATTCACTGACAAAGTCCATTTATAATGCCACCATCATCTTTTAAGACCCCACTTTTTGCGCCGGGCGGAGGTTAAAAATAAATAAGACAATATTCAAAAATCCGCCTACAAGAAACAAGCTTCAAGTCCGTTTAGCGCCCTCATTATCTAACTTTTTCAGCAACTAGCGCATTACACTCGTACCAGCATCCCGTCTGTCCCACTAGTCCCATTGAGTTGTCCCATCATGGGACAACTGAGACGATTTACTCCCATTAGTCCTATGGGACAAGTGGCACTAATATTTTTATCATATTGTTGTCCCAAAAGTCCCATTACCGTCATGCTCAAATGGAACTCATAACATTACTGTAATAAACGAATACATATTACTTCAATGCCCGAGACACTACTCCAAGATAAACACCACGAAGCTGTCTTCTAGACATAATATGTAAGACAGCCAAAAAGCCCTATTAATGAAGTTTGCTTTCATATTTTGTAATTCAGCGGAGCATTATTAAAAAACTTTCCGTGTTGATGCCAGAAAGTTCTCGAAGTCTCGAAAAAACGTGACGTTCGCTGTGACGCCTGAAGAATTCCTTTCTATTATGTCTTACCAGTGTGAAATATTACGCAGATTCGCTTTAAATATTCCATTTGACATTTAAACCTCCCATTTATTATGTGTAAGGAAACTTAAGTGGTCTTTATTCGGCATTCTGATTTAAGTGTTTTGTGGAAAAAAAGAATAATGCCAAATTTGTGGGATGTAGGTTTGACGATTTGTATAAATGAAACATCAGGATAAATCCACTTTTCCTTGTTGGATTATATCAGAAAGACACACTATTTTACATAAACTTATAACGGTAGAAGATACTGTTACTTTATTATATTTAGTTTAAACACGCTATGTCACTTATAAATATAATTTTAAACTCACCACATAGAACTCAGCTGCTATCTAAGGGCTAGCGCAAACACAACTTTTGCATGGACTTAGTCGAATTTGGTCGATGCAAAAGTTGTTGTATTTGTTAGCAAAGGCTAGCGACGAAAGTTGTACGTATATATGCGCCAGCCCTTAGTTTGCTAAAAATAAGACTAATTTGTAGTAAAGGGACCCGCTTGCTCTTACTTGATGGTGTAACCTTGAAACAAACCATCAATATTCGAAAGAGCAAGCGGGGCACTTCATTACAAAGTGTAAAATTAGAACTTCGTATCTTGCCGTTCCGCTGACGCTTATATTATTTAATACGAGAGCGAAAGGGACGGTACGATACAAACTTCGATTTTCAAATTTCGTAGTTGCCACCCAGATTGGGCAAAATGCTTTCGTACGCAGATTGTCCGGTAGATGTCAGACTGGATCTACTCTACAAGTGGTATTTTTAACAGATTTTGGTAGAAATTTTGAGCAGGTTCAATAATTAAAAGTGTTTGTGTGGATTCAATTTTTGTTTTTTTTTATTCAAAATGATATGGAGAAAATCTCGACAGTAACCCTACCATGAGTTTACAGTGACCGTACTCGATAGCGACGGCGTAAATTATTTGTAGAGGCGCTGTACAATTCTCCATACAAATAATTTACACCGTCCCTATCGAGTACGGTCACTGTAAACTCATGGTAGTGGTACTGATCTTCAACTGGCAGAGTTAGCATTAGGATTCTTTTGATTAATTCGTGAAACGACGTCTATCACAGCGTCACAAGTAGTAAAGCGAGAAGACCAAGACTCAAGGCGCGATACTTTTACGCTGTCGACGATAACTTTTAAGTTGCGTTACATTGCCCATCGTAGATTGACTGCCCATAAATCGTGTCCCCGTAAATGCCGTAATGTACGGCAACCGCACCATATTCCTCGTCGCGTGGCTTTTAATCTAGTTTCATGGAATGGAAAACCGTTTTAGTGCTATCAAATATGCCTGTCTGGTGCGTCTTGGTACTTGCGTAATCTAGATTGTGTCGTCCTGACTTGCTATCGTGGCGTAGAATGTTTATGGAAATGGCTGAAGATGATATGAAACGTTCCTAGACACCTAACTATTTCATAAATAAGTTTTTTTTTTGTCTTTGGTAGTGCTGTTGGTGTCTCCACCATTACAGCTTTCGCCCTGACTTAGGAGGGCGTGCTCGACAAGCCGGCATAACGCTTCAACTATAAATCAGTTACGGGCTGCTCAATCAGATATACCGCGTACTGTACTCGTAGTTTTTGTTGCATTTTGTTTTATGTGTAAGTTTTTAGTGAAATAAACCTGGATAAACTTACGTCGTGTGTGTCGTAGGAAGACCACCAGCTAGATGGCCGGATGATATCCGTAAGACTGCAGGACCAACCTGGTCCAGATTCGCCGCACCTAGGTAAACATGGAAATCCCCAGAGAGAAAGGCATAAGAGAAAGGCAGCAGTGGACAAATATATTCTGAGAAGACGGAGAAGATCCTTACGTCTTAAATCGTGTTTAGCTCGACATGTTTCAGGCTAATTCGTAGTTCTTCTTATGGGAGACATGCCCCGGCGGTGGCTGCTGCAAAACGCGCACTATTCTTATTAAATACGAGTATGTATGAGTCCAACGGTAAATAGTTTTTTGTAAATTATGTTTTATGTGGAACAAGAGGAAGGCGGGTTTGCATTTTTGAACATGAAACTACCGTGATACTCATTTATTTATTTATTTATTTATTGATATACCAACAGTGTTTACACAGGAAATTACATTAGATTTACAATGGTTCTTATACTATATGTAACACTAACAATAGGTATATACAGCGCTCAACGTATATGTGAATAGATTAAATAGTATTTTAGATTACATTAAGTTAAATTTTACATTAAATCAAAGAAAATAAAAATTTAAGTACCTACTCATAACCAGTGCTAGTTATTGTCGTCTTTGAAATGATTCAACAGTTTTTGTCTGAATGACGCGTATGAATCGTTGAAAATATCAATGTCATGTGTTTCGATTTCATTATGTTCTCATTATACGATCCAGGGGACAAAATTTACCAAGATTGGTTCTGTGCTTTTCTGTAACGAAAATATTGTTGATGGGATATCTCGGGATGGTACGTGGTACCTTTAGACTTATGTTATTAAGGACCGCTGGAGCAGACAGCGTTCCATGCACGAGTTTGTGGAGGGTCAGTAAGTCTGCTATTTTGCAGACTTCATACCTAATGAAATAAACCTGGATAACTCACGTTCTAAATCGAGTGTAGGTTGACATGTTTCGGTCTAGCTCATAGTCCCTCTTCTGGGAGCATGCGACGCGACAAGGCGGCTGCTGCAAAACGCACACATTTAATACGTGAGTTACCCGGATTTCTTTTATTAAATGCGAGTCTGTATGTTAAAAACATGTATGTATTGCATATACGAAGCTTTGGTGCACAGCTTTTAGAGGAGAAGCAAGGTTTTTTTTTATTCGACTGGATGGCAAACGAGCAAGTGGGTCTCCTGATGGTAAGAGATCACAACCGCCCATAGACACCTGCAATACCAGGGGGATTGCAGATGCTTTGCAAACCTAGAGGCCTAAGATGGGATACCTTAAGTGCCAATAATTTCACCGGCTGTCTTACTCTCCACGCCGAAACACAACAGTGCAAGCACTGCTATTTCACGGCAGGATTAGCGACCAAGATGGTGATAGCAATCTGAGCGGACCTTGCACAAGGTCCTACCACCTGCAAAGGTGCAAAAAGTAGTAGATGGTTAAACAAGGGAGGAAAAAAACCATTAGCACGCGAGCTAACTTGGCACCCGAGCATAGCGAGAGTGTCAATACTTCGAATGTGACATTGGTGTTTTTCCCGAGTTAAACACTCGGCTTTTCATTTCGACTACACAAGGAAAGTAAAAAAAGTAGTTTTCGTGGCTGTATTGATGCTTTAAAGAAAAGGTCATAGCTGCGAATTCAAGGTTTCATCTCACATTTCTGGTTGAACTTAATCCAGCCAGTAATTAAATAAGCTCGACTCGGCTATCTGCAGATTGAGCCAATCGTGTCGGCCTAACTTTTAATAACTCTGTTATGCCGGGTAAGGTGACATCTTTTAATTTAATCAACCAATGTTACCAACTTCGGTATGATTAAATTTAGACGAGTTTCGATGTAGGGAATTTTTATCGGTCTGTTACATATCTGGCGGACTTACCTATTTGTTTAAAGAAAGAAAGAAAATAATTTATTTATAATAGCAGTGACATTTATTTATAATAAGCCGTGGTGGCCTAGTGGTTTGACCTATCGCCTCTCAAGCAGAGGGTCGTGGGTTCAAACCCCGGCTCGCACCTCTGAGTTTTTCGAAATTCATGTGCGGAATTACATTTGAAATTTACCACGAGCTATGCGGTGAAGGAAACATCGTGAGGAAACCTGCACAAACCTGCGAAGCAATTCAATGGTGTGTGTGAAGTTCCCAATCCGCACTGGGCCCGCGTGGGAACTATGGCCCAAGCCCTCTTGTTCTGAGAGGAGGCCTGTGCCCAGCAGTGGGACGTATATAGGCTGGGATGATGAATAGCAGTGACACATTAAACTGGTTAGAGAAAGTACATAAGTAGTGTTACCATTCTAATAAGTTTTTGGTAAAAAAAAAACATTTTTAATACAAGCTTTTTTATTATTGATTGTATTTTTTTTACTGTACTTGTATTGTCATCTGAACTACATTTGCATACCAAATTTCAAGTCGATGCCATTAACCGTTGAAGAGTTCCATCGTGTGGAGACGATCCTGGCCGGACTACCAGGATATCAGCTACTAGATTATTGTATTGTTACGCAATTTACATAGGTATACCAAATCTCAAGTTAATCCAACTACTAGAAATCGGTCGAATTTACCTTGCAAGATTTGATTACAGACAGACAGACAACGGGACAGGTGAAACTAAATAAAAACCAGCACTGGTCTTCCGCCGTACTAGTACGTTTTACTCATTGTTGAAAACGTTTGAAAGGCAAAAAAAGAACAGTCAATTATGGAAATAGATTGAAAATTGTGTGTGAATTATAAAGAGTTACTTTGCTCACCCGCGACGTAATGAAAGCTACGGTTATACAAGAAATATTTGTTCATGCGGGGGACCACACTCCACCCCCACACTGTAAGAAAACACAAATCACACAAACCCAGATGCAGATGTTGTTGCTGATGTTTATGGGCCGTGGTGATCTCTTACCATCAGGAGACCCATTTGCTCGTTTGCCATCCAGTCAAATAACAAAAAAAAAACCAACTATCACCCCACACTACGCGTTTCGAACTCATCCAGAGCTCATCTCCAGAGCAACACAACCGTTCACCATGCTACTGGATGTTAAACTTAATTTATGTTAGTGTAACATAATTATTGGAGATTGAGATTTAGTCAAATCCAGAAATTCCAAATCAACCTTTAAATCTAATAGTTTACACGTGAAGCCACGGGTGAAGGCTAGTGTTTTATAAATAAAGCGGTTGTTATAATTTCCTACAGCTTTTACGAAGCCAAAAAAATAAGGAAACAGAATGCGTGACAACGCTATAAATAAAAAATGGCCATTAAGTAACTGTAGCGACACAGACCGAAACAGTAGCGACTTGCGTCTAAGTATGTTTAACTTGTAATGTCAGTGTTAACCAAAATTTTCCTCCTAACTTTATACGGTAAAAAAGTTATGCGTGGTCCTTAGATCAAATAAAAACTAAAGATAGGGCGCTGCGAACAACGAAGTGAGGCCGGTCAAACTACACCAATCCGTGTGCTAACACAGTGGCACGCACACACTTGCAACCAAACTACACCAAAACCTTAATACTTAACATAAAACGTCAACACTAGTGTTGCCATTATAATATTGTAGTTACCCTATTAGGTATTGGGTAAAAGCCGCTTAAGTAATATAATCTTTTTTTATTAATTCTATTCTTTATTAACACGGCTTAAAGCGTGAGAAAGTGACACGAAACGTAGTTATTTGGTTCTTGTAAAAGTTTATCAACGTTTTTTATTGTAGTAACGGTATCAAAGTGTGAAAGTAATTAAAACGCTATTAAAACGTTATTCAACGTTAACGATATTTTTGTAGTATCGGGGTACTAAGAATTATTATAGCAACACCGGCCTACGCATACATGTTTATAAAACCGGCCTCACCGGGCGTTTGACCGCGCTCCATCTTTACCTTTTATTTCATCTGAGGCGTGGTCATGAGGAATTATTTTTCAACTGATTTGTTCAATTCAATGTACCTAAATTAATATCAAGATGTAATTTTACAAGCTTTTATATTGACTTGAAACTTGGTATGGAAAATGACAGCGATAAATAGTATTATAATTAAAATTAAATAAATGTATTATCGTACTTTCCCTCAAATATATTAGTTATGAGCTTATTATTTGCTAATCCTGCCGTGAAGCAGCAGTGCTTGCACTGTTGTGTTTCGGCGTGGAGAGTAAGACAGCCGGTGAAATTACTGGCACGTGAGGTATCCCATCTTAGGCCTCTAGGTTGGCAACGCGTCTGCAATACCCCTGGTGTTGCAGATGTTTATGGGCGGTGGTGATCTCTTACCATCAGGAGACCCATTTGCTCGTTTGCCATCCAGTCAAATAAAAATAAATAAATAAAAATATTAGTTATTAAGATAAATCAGAGACAATACAATGCAACGGCCAGATATCATTGTTAACGCGAGCAGAGCCGCAAGTAAAAGCTACGCTTAGTACAAAAAACTTTGCTGCCTCAGGAAATATCCTCGTCAGAGAAAAACTTGCCGGTGACATTTGCTTTGTTTTCCAAGTTCTGTTAGGTTGGCAGAAACTCTATGCCGCCCAAGAACTTTGAAAACTACAATATTTTATAAGTAATGGTTCCGTTTGTAAAAAGTATTCTCGGAAAAGGCTAAATTATTTATTTACAGTGAGAGAGGTACATTTTTATTTATTTAATGACATTATATTGTATTTTTTTCGAATTACAGTAGGTTAAATTTAACCGCTTCTATAGCTCGTCCGGGTCTACATAACGCCACACAGTAGGTAAATTT
Source organism: Choristoneura fumiferana (assembly GCF_025370935.1). Lineage (NCBI taxonomy): Eukaryota > Metazoa > Arthropoda > Insecta > Lepidoptera > Tortricidae > Choristoneura > Choristoneura fumiferana. The sequence continues at coordinate 22,275,575 of NC_133489.1, read as the reverse complement.
GACTATTTAAAATATCCTTGCATACTACAGTAACTACATTTACTTTGTTATACAGTTAGTGTTGGCAGCTAGGATTTTTTAAGGGAGGTTAAAGTAACGTATTTCTGTAACTTCACCATGACATTAGTTTAATTAATAAACTAAAATTCATACTTTGTTAATTTTCTAACAAAAATTAATTGCCAGCCGTACAGTGAAGTAAATTGACAAGTATTAAGTGTGACAGCTGACAGATAATTTGATTATTACTTGTCAATTTACTTTGCTGGCAATTACAATTAATATTTTAATTATTATTTGGGTTTGACAGGATGACCGTAAAAGTAACAAAAATTTAGAGTTGAAATAAATAATACAAAAATACCCCAAAAATCAATCTTAGTTATAATTTTGTTATAAAGTGAACAGTCTGAATTTTTGGTAATTAATTAAAATAAAGTCATGGTAAGTTACAGAAACACGTTACTTAAACCTCCCTTTAAAAAAAAGCCTGCCTGCCAGTAACACGCTGTATTTATCAGAACCTTGAGACGTCATTGACGGCACTGTCACCATAGGCGCTTGTATCAAAAGTCCAACGTAGTAATAATAATCCTTGCTAAGTGTTTTAAACCTAAAAAAATAGTTTTTGTATATTCATTGATATTAAGGCGATCTCGTAAATGGTTCTAATAATAACTTCGTGAGCCCTCGCGTACTTTATAAAGGACCAATCAACACTAAGAATTACGGCCAAATGTACTTTTTAAAGTACAAATTGAACTATGATCAAAGAATTTGATTTTTTTTAAATTATATCCAAAATAACAAAGCTGGTGAACCACGTCTAGGTCTTTAGTGCTACGTCTGTTTAAAATAGTTAGGACTCATGCATGAGGTGACAGAAATTTGTAACATATGTGGGGTTTGCTTGTCCCAGCAATCGATCCAACTTGGTCTTATCTCTGGGAAAAATGCGTGTTTCCAGTTTTGGCGTATTTTGCTTTAGTCCGGATTTTACGCGCAATAAGATCGGTAATTCGATAGCGCTTTTCGTCGTGGTTCAACAGTCTAAGTTGGGCGAACTTAAATCGTTTTTTTTATATTTTGTTTACTTTACGTTTAAACGTATCTTCTCCAAAAACACGACTTTACAAAGAAATTAACTCCGAGCAAAGCTCCATCGCTCGTGTACTATAAACTCTAAGTATGCTGCTATCTTCAGTATTCCTTTGCTTTGCCCACCTTCGCCACCTTTAATGCAAATTGTAAAAAATGTGTTAGGCTGTGTTTCCACCAAAGACACAGGCAAAGTAACAGAAACGCTTCATTTACACAGCATAATGGAACCAGCTGAGCGGAAAGAAGTGAGGCAAATGACGCGTTTCTATTGGTTTATTAACCCCCGACGCAAAAAGAGGGGTATTATAAGTTTGACCGCTATGTGTGTCTGTCTGTGGCACCGTAGCTCTTAAACGGTGGACCGATTTGAATGCGGTTTTTTTTTATTTGAAAGCAGGTTTTCTAGCGATGGTTCTTAGGTTTAAAAAATACAACATATTATGTACTTTAGTTTCTTGTTAACCTTAGTGGTCCCCCGACACCGACGACACTTAAATAAAAAAATATTACTAGGTACTTGTACTAAATTAACTTTTGGGAAATCAGCATAGTTCTCGCGGGATAGGGATAAACGAATTCTTCGCAGATGAAGTCGCGGGCAACAGCTAGGTAGTGCATTTTTATTTTTTACTTTTTAGTTGTCTTTTATGGTTTATAAGATACACATTCCTCGAAACACGGCTTTTTCCAACACCAAAAAATATACGAACAAAGCAACCCTAAAACTAATTCCCCGCGTGATATTTATGTCCTTTTAAAAGGCACACAAAGTAAACATAAATCAGTAACGTTATTAGAAAAATTGAGAAGTTAAGCGGATAGAAAGACTCTATTATTAACTAAACAAAACAATTTAGCGACGGCAAGGACTTTATGAGTCTTTCGTTTCAGTCTTGTTGTGTCTGGATTTTTTTTTGCTAGCGAGAAGGATACGTCACGATTGCAGAACAAAGCCGCGACACAAAAAGAGGGGTGTAAGACTGCGGCACCACTAACGCGGAGACGGAGCGGAGAGATGTGTAGGATCTGAGTGAAATAAAACATACAAAAAGACCATAAAAACCAATCATAATTGATTGCTTAGTAGCGACATCTCTTGTCTGAGTGAGCGGTTGGTTCCAAAAGAGTGTGATGTCTCTCGATGAGAGCGGAACATAGATGTCGCTAGTGCTGCTGCATAAGTAGCGTAGTAGAAAATAAGCAACCTGAGTATGTATGCATGGGAAAAATTCGTGTCTAGATTCCTGTCCAGCGGTGGTGTAGGGGTATAGCACGCATGCACGGATTGCTGAGGACCTGGTTGATTCCCACGGCTGTCTCTTTTTGGTTTTCTGTGCATCCATGTTCAGTTTGTATTTTCGATAATCATATTAGTCTAAATCCACTTGAAATCATCTCGGAGACGAGATGTTATAATGATTGGTCGATCCCTACACGTCTCCTCTCCGCTCTGCTCGTCTCCGCCTCAGTGAAGCCGCAGCCTTATAAGTTTGTTGCCAATTGTCTGTTTCCTGTGGCATCGTATCTTTCAAAAAGAATGGACCGAAATCGATGCAGTTGTTTTACGCGAAAAGCAAGTTTCTTTTGCCGCATATGCCAGGAGTGATGGAAGATGGGGGAAGGCCGTGATGGAGTGGAGACCCAGAACCGGGCGGAGAAACGGTGGTAGACAGGAAATGAGGTTGACCGACGACCTGGTCAAAGTGGCGGGAAGGTGCTGGATGAGGAGAGCACAAGACCGAGATGAAGTGCGAGCAATGCAGGATGCCTACACTCAGCATTGGTGGCTAGGGGCTGAAGAAGAAGAGAAGAGAAGTTTCTTTTGCGGCGGTTCTTAGCTATATTTGATTTAAAAAAATGCTATTTTTGAAAAATAATCTTTGCAATGTAAATGGCTGGGGTATTCGACATTTACTATGAATTGGTTAGGTTATAAAATTTACTTACGGTCAGAGGCAATCCTTACTAATAGTATAAATGCAAAAGTAACTATATATGTCTGTCTATTATATAAATATTCACGCTTGAACCGATGATTTATATGAATTTGATACAGATATAGTATAAAAGCCTTGCAAGGACATAATGATAGCTGTTTATGGCAACACTAACTTTCTCTCATTAAGAATTCAAATTTGTACCGGCTATGGTGTGTGCATTTTAATAAATTTATTATTAATAGTATTAAATAAACTTTATTTTAATTCTACAGAGGAGTACACAGCTTTTATGCCAGTAAATTGCATAGTCTTTACAGGGCACGTTAGAAATATGGACATACCAGGGCCTCAAACTGTGTTGATATCAAATTCCATTAAAATTCGTTGAAAAGGTGAATGATAATTACACAGACAGAAAGAGTTAGTTTCGCTTATATAATATATTAATGATAATCAGTCGTCGGGTTGTAATGGTCCCAGTATACTTTAAATTGGTTACACTGCGCTACTATGAATTTAAAGTTTGCGAATGAAATTCCCTTTTCAAACTGAACTATGTACTTCCTTCTTTGATATTTTCTTTTTCAAAACGCTTCATTCACTGAGTGAGATTAAGTTAGTCTTTCCTTTTAGTAAGAAAAAAAACTAACTTTGTACATTGCCAGGTGCACGTCGGGTCACGCACAGTGTAGGGTTGGAATGTGCAGAAAATATACAATACAAAACAGTATAATACTTTTTATTGAACACCGATAGATATTAAGTAGTACAGAATATACAAATATAAAGATTTAAGATCAATATTATGTTTTGATCGATTATTACTCGTAAACTTGAAAAGCTTGTTAGGTTGTAATACATTTTTTTTAATTAATTACTTTTATTTTCACAAAAAAATTCTCACATTTTATATGCCAGTGGTTTTTTTAGCCTGTGGAGGGAGGGATCTTTGAAAAAATTTAACACTATAAGCCTAATATTTTGCTTACCCCACATGATTGTTTGCTGTAAATATTATATTATATTGCTGAAAATATATATTATATTGCTAGAAGAGCATATCCACAATTTACTATTCAAAAAAACCTCTAAGAAAACATGTCTGCGGAAGCTATGCGCGTTGTCCGTAGGTTTGTATGGAAGAGTAACCCCTTAAGTAGGTTTGTTTGTGCAGAAGAGATCAGTGTCCAGACTAAACACAGCCAGTATATTTTACTAAAGTTGATACGAAGCTTAATGCTATTGACACTCAAGAATGACACTTACTGCCACAATCAGACACCTCCACTGGTGGTAGATTTTTTTGACATTCATAAGTGCTCATTACATAATAGCCCAATTGAATAAATATATTTTGACTTTGGCTTTGACTTTGTCAAAGTTCTCATTTGTAATAATCGAATTCTGTAATAATCTGCACGTAAATTGTAAAGAATTCTAATCCTCACAAAATAAAGTACAACTTGGACCGTCAAAGTTATTGTTTTCAACTTCAAATGAAGATGATTGCTTTTTTTTTTGTAATAAATTCGTTGATGTATACTTATAAAAAAATTAACACCCCAATTAGCAGTGCACTAGCTCTCGTTCGAGTTAAAAAATATTAAAATCACAAAAATAACCAAAGGAGCAAACACAAAAATAAAGTGAATAATTCACTTTATATTTTAATCCCCCATCTGCTCGTCCTAAGGGTTTAAAATTTACATCTTCATTTAATTATTTGAGCCCTCGTTTGTGCAAAATTAAAGCTGCGAGGGCGCAGGTGCTACCTGTTTTATATTTGTTCACCTGTGTTTGATTTGGAAATAGAAAGTGAATATAAAGCGGCAATCACACTAAGTCGAACGCAAAAGTGTCAAGAACACGGTAGTATAGGACGCCTAAGTAATTTGACAAGTTGAACGACTCAGTGTAATCGCCGCTTTAGTTTTTGTTAAAAGAAACATTTTTAATACAAGCTTTTTTGTTGACTGTACTTTTTGTTTACTTTACTTGTAACGTCATTTTTTGTTTTTGAAGATTTACCAGGAGATGTACGGCAAAGAAATCATGAGGAAATTTGCACAAACCTGCGAAGCAATTCAATGGTTTGAGTGAAGTTTCCGTTTCGCGCTGGGCCTGCGTGGGAATTACGGCCCAAGCCCTAATTCTGAGACGATTTCTCTTCCCAGAAGTGGGACATAAGTATTTAGGCGGGGATATGATGAAACATTTAAGACGAAGTGTTGCCAGTGATGAAATATGGATCCGAGACGTGGTGCTTTACTTTAGGCCTTATAAATAGGCTCAGAGTTGCTCAGCGAGCTATGGAGAGAGCTATGCTTGGGGTTTCTCTACGGGATCGAATCAGAAATGAGGAGATACGTAGAAGAACAAGGGTCACCGATATAGCCAAGCGAATTAGCTCGTTGAAGCAGCAATGGGCGGGCCATATAGCACGGAGAGCGGATGGCCGTTGGGCCGAAAAGTTCTCGAGTGGAGACCGGACATCCACCACCGGATGGTTAAAGCTGCGGGTTCACGGTGGATGCAGGCCGCTGCCAACTGAAGCAACGGGAAGTCTGTGGGGGAGGCCTATGTCCAACAGTGGACGTTATGGCTGCGATGATAATGATGATGATGATGATGAAACAGTTACCTACTTATAATCTTTTATTACGTGAATACTTGCACCCGATGTCGTATAAAGAGCGTCAACTTCAGTTATATCACTTGCATTGACTAACATGTTAGCTGCTAATTGAAGCGAAAGAATAACTCTCAGTGTATTTGACAGCAAATGTTGAAAAGAGGTAGCGTATTCACGAGAGCTCGGCCCACCCAATCTCGTCATACATGTTCATTGCCATATCTCTGAATGCAAGCCACATCTTTTTAAAATTTTATATGACGGTAGCTGCTTTTTTAGCACAATCTACGAGTATAAGAGAAGTCAAAAACCAAAGAATTCTGTAGTCACATGGGGCGTAGATTGAATATTATGATTTAAATATTTTTTAATGAAATAATCTTATATTTCGTTGACTGAAATTTTTTAATTCAAAATTTTTTGTTTTGCGTTTCCTCAAATACCTACTGTTTTGTTTTGTAAAGAAAGAAAATAAAGATATTAAAGAAGCAAGCCAAATAAACACCGCAAATGACATTTTGATTTAACACTTGGCGAAATTCGATTTAAGTAAACTTTCTTGGGGCTCCCTAACTTCGTGATAAAATTAGCGTTAGCCAAACAGGCTCCATATCAAATAAATATGCCTATTACATTGAATATTTGAACATCGTGAGGAAACCTGCACAAACCTGCGAAGCAATTCAATGGTGCGTGTGAAGTCCCCAATCCGCACTGGGCCCGCGTGGGAACTATGGCCCAAGCCCTATTGTTCTGAGACGAGGCCTGTGCCCAGCAGTGGGACGTATGTAGGCTGGGATGATGATGATGATGATTGAATATTTGTGTTAGCATTTCGGAGAGAATAAAATTATGTGCTATTCCTCCTAACGGCCAAGTCAAATTTGTGAATATATAGCGACTCCTAGCGCCATCTAGTGAACAACAATAGAAACTCCGACCATGTTCTACATCGCGCTATCGAAGTTTCTCAACGCGGTCGCATATATACAAGTTCCGACGCTCGTCCATCGGACTTCGGTCCCCAGGCATAACACCTGCCTGGAGAGAGATCTCTCTATTGGAGCCTCCCCCCACATATGTGAATAATGTCTTCTTTCTTTCTTTCTTTTATTATGATCAGTCATCGACCGCAAATATTTCGTCGACGTCGTGGCTTTGCACATTATGATGATTTAAAAGGACCAAATTTTATTTATTACTACGCGGACAATATTGCAGGCAAACGCTAGTCTTACATATTATTCTACTATAGCTCTCTTTTCAGTCACTAAAATCAAAGGTATTCAATCAATTCAATTGTATTTACTGACTGCATTATTTTCTGAGATATCTACTCATCTAAGTGCTTTATTGTGTCATCTTCGTCGGTATCTACTTTTATTTATTTAAAGAGCGAAATGATTCTCGAAGTGGTTTCATGGCAACAAAAATATTTGCGATACCTTGGTTTCTTTTATAAACGAAAATAAACTAAGTCGATTTGCTTGGCTTCCTTGAAGGACTTTAATTTAGAAAACCATTGGGGGAGAAAGGTTCTCGAGTGGCGACCACGAACCCGAATAGGCGTTTGCATGCCTCCCACTAAGTGGACTGATAGCATCGCGTGAGTTGCGGGCAACCATTGGATACAATCAGCGAGTTTTTATTCATTTTGGCATCCTAAAGGAGAGGCTTTTGTTCAACAGTGGACACCTTTTGACTGATGATGATGACGTCGAATGTTTCGTGGCTGTGGTGATCACCCCTAAAAACCCTTTTTTTAATTTTTTAAGGTGGTGCGCCGTCTTCGTGAGAGAGGTCTTGACCTTCGCTCTAAGTCTCGTTTCTGGTGCAAAGGTTGTCTAAAGCTACTATTACACATGCTCGTTACTAGCACTACAGCATGCTACTATCGAGCAAATGCTACCTACTTGCATGTGTGTCCAGATCATGCTAGTATTGAGCATGCTTTTTAGTGGTATGCTCTCTAATAGCAGGCCCTGCTATTTTTGAGCAGGCTAGTTGATGCGGGGGTGGAAGGGGGACGGTAAGAAAGTGTGAACGCGTTTGCTTAACGAGCATGCTAGTATTGGCAGTGCCACGAGAGTTGCAAGTGAAGGTTACAAAAAAAGAGAATGAATGAATGTAAATGTACTTAAATAAAAAGAGGCCACAGGGTTGCAGCCGTAGGCCGTGGATTTTGATTTATTTTGGCCTGAAAGCCGTAGGACACGGTAATTGCCGTAACATTGGCAAAACTGACTTTGAACTGGCAGAGAGCATGCTAAGATTGGTTTTTTGGAATCTTTTTGTATTTTCTATTTCAATTCCAAATTTTTACTTTTACGAACACCCAATTCCCACCCAATTACTTTTACGAAAAACCAATCTTAATTTGATTGCTTAGTAACGATATCTCTTGTCCGGATGAGCGGTTAGTTCCAATGGAGTGCCGAAAAAAGTTTCTCGATGAGGGCTACGGCATAGATGTCGCTAGCGTCACTGCTTAAGTGACTAAGTAAGAAACAAACAAGCTGAGATATGAGGTGCATAGGGGAAATTCGTGTCGGTACCGTTGACCATCAGTGGTGTAGCGGTATAGCACGCGGTACGGATTACCGAGGACCTGGGTTCGATTCCCAGTGATGGTCTTATTTTTCTGTTTTTTCTGTGCATCTTTATTTCAGTTTGTATTTTCAAGAGAGCATGCTATCAAAAGGCATGTGTATCGGAGTGTTTGTTTTTGAGCATGCTTATTTAGGAGCTAGCATACTCATAACTAACACGCTTATTGCTAGCAAATGTAAACTATCCACGAGCATGCTCATTACTGGCATCCTCATAAGCATGCTTATTAGCATGCTAGCAACTAGCATGTGTAACAGTAGCTTAATGCGGCTAGTGTACCTATTGGGCACCTTTGCGCGTAAGCTGGTAATGATAGGGGTAATTTATTGGACAGACTGTATTTTGTCATCTGACCCTCATGTTATTCGTCATCATCTTCATGCCAGGTTGTACGTTCCACTGCTGGACACAGGTCTGGGAATGAAATACCTGTATGTTTTTTGTTTTTATTAGATGTTATTAGGTAATTGAAAATAAATCAATTATTCCTCTTTTATTCCGTATTTATATTAATAAATTAGCTTTATGTACGCATTATTTTATCCAGAATTAACTCACCAGCCACCTAAGTTTATCTTTAAGCAAATTCCAGCCCAGCGAAGCAAGTTGAGCCTGTACGTAGCGAGTTCGCACCTACGCTGCACAGGCAATTCATCCACATAATCCCGGCTTGGCTTCATGTAGATTTGTCAGAGTAAGCCATTTAGCGGCGCGAATTAATCTTTACTTTCCAGGCTCATGTTACTTCGATTAATTATGGTACATGTGTTTGTATGGCTTGAATTCTGTGGCACTTCGACGTGCACGAGTATTGGTAAGCAAGAAATTTAGATACGCCCTTTTGGACCGCGCCGAAATGTGTCAACTCCGAAATGAGTTCATTTGGAATCATGATAGAGTTAGCAGTGTTGGCAAAAAAAAACATGTAAATCCGGAGCAGGATCTGGCGAGATTTATACTCCTCGCTTGTGATACTTTTTCTTTAAACACATAACCTGGCCTAATCGCAAGTGCGTCATCATCTTCCATCATGGCACTCTTTAAGAAACCGACCATTTGATTGTTTTTGTAAGCAACTTCCGAGTTGACAAGTGATCCAATTTGGCATCTTGCTCTTTTCTGTTCAGAGGTCTGCACAGGAACATCAAATGTTAGATCATTAAATTCCCAGTCCTTCAGGCCGTGTATAATCAAAGAACAGTACTTGAGCTGCCGGGTGTTGTGTGTAAGTGATTCATTAAAAAATTGGGGCCCTGTTTTATGCTAAAGGTTTTTATTTTAAATTGAAATATCGGTATTAATGTTCAATCCCAATCTTAACTCTTCTAACTAGTAGTCCATGTCGATTTCCATGTTTCTTTTTTTATCTGCTTTGTAAATGTCACGAATAAATGTTTTTGTTTCTTTTCTTTCTTATTAAAAAAAAGTGAGTTTTTTTAACATCATGATGAAATTTGGTAAAGAGATAATTTAAGTTTTTTTCGCTATCTAAGTCATAGTGTTACTTTTGTATTATTAAAGTACCTACACAACGTAACTCCGAAGTGTGAAAGACAGAATTTTACATGAAATATGCATGGACTTACGAATATTGAATCGCCTAGCGTTTATTTGGGCGAAAATTTAATAAGTATCCCAGAAGTATGTTGACCGAAAGCCTGATTTGTTAGATAATTTTCACAAACGCATTTTTTCCCAGTTACGAATTTTCACATCGTAGTTTTTCACGTTCGCAAATTTATTTTTTCGACTTTTCATTTAGCGATTTTTCATGAACCTTTTTTAAATGTTCGTGATTATTTTTTTCGTTTATTCTACCAGTTGATTTTTTTTTTCAGTCGCCTATATTTTCAGCAGCAATAGGCAACCCACGCCTTATGTTGACAGAGCCCCGCTTTGCCATCATCATCATCATCCCAGCCTATTTAAGTCCCACTGCTGGGCACAGGCCTCCTCTTAGAATGAGAGGGCTTGGGCCGTAGTTCCCAAGCGGGCCCAATACGGATTGGGAACTTCACACATACCATTGAATTACTTCACAGGTGTGTGCAGGTTTCCTCACGATGTTTTCCTTCACCGTAAAGCTCGTGGTCAACTTCAAATGTAATTATGCACATGAATTTTGAAAAACTCAGAGGTGCGGGCCGGGGTTTGGACCCACGACCCTCTGCTTGAGAGGCGATAGGTCAAACCACTAGGCCACCACGGCTTCGCCATACTCTAAGACATTTATTTAGTGCGATGGCATAAGTTGTTAATGCGGGCGAAGCCGCGGGTCAAAGCTAGTTAATAATAAGCCCCGAGTGAAGTCTGAAGTCCCGGGTAAGGTAATACTTATGAGTGAAAATTACGAAAAATACATTATAAAACAAATAATATCCCTACGTCCTCGAATTTATATTGGTTTCTGCAAATTTTCAATGCTCTTAAGGTTTGTAATCACTTGAGGTTTCTGTTGATGATGCTTGAGAACGAACTGATACTCAAGATGTGATACTTTATCTTGTGACCTTTGAGCGCGACTCAAGGAGCTTCGTAGCCTTCAAGCGGAGGTGATTACGGATCTCCGGTTATATCTTACTGTTCAAAAAATTGTTATCTATCTATTCCTATATACGGTGGCTCATTTCGATCGGTCAGTATGGGAAAGTCTGAAACTATAAGACATATGAAGATCTGTTCTTAGGAACCATGTCATCGATTTTAGTAACTAGAAAAACTGCATTGTAATAGTACATATCGGCAATAAGTATCTACCTCAAGTAATCTCATACATACTTTGTTCAATTAACACAATATCGTCTATATACCTACAAAATTTTCAGCCACAATTCACATGGCCTACAATTCTCAAGGCTCATTATCTCTAAACGAGATCCATACATTCAGTTTTCAGCGTGTGTGAGCGGGACGCAAGAGTATCGAGCGAGTCGGCTAGATATCAACGCTTAGGCACGCTCGGCCAATACTCGTAGTTGAGTACTTCAGACGATGTCAAGAGAATGTTTGTTAACTTTTGACCGCGGCTTTGTTCACATTTTTTAAATAAATTAAACAATAACGCGTTGACTGTGATTTGATTATATTTTTTCAAATAATTCATAAGTTTCCCAACTGGTTTACTTGGACGAACAATTCAACGAACTAATTAAGATATTTTAGAACTACCCTGTAGCACCCTATTAGGTTTGTTTAGGTCAATTTTATAACAGTTCTGAAGTACTTACAATAAAAAAAAACCGTTTGGGAAATGAATTATGTGAAAAAAAAATCGGCGAGAGTTAGAGAACTATCTGATATAATAATATTCCGAACCAATCTCCAATAGGGAATATTAATGCAATTTTCTGCCATCAGAGTGCAACACTAGCACAAAACCGTAAACAGTTTTTTTGAGTAAGTATCTTAAATGCCATAATAAGTATTAATAATTTCAATGTTTTTTTTTTTAGGAGTTTCTCTGAAAGATAGAATCCGCAACGAGGCTATCCGACACAGAACTAAGGTCATCAACATAGCTCAGAGATTAGCAAGTTGAAGTGGCAGTGGGCTGGTCATATCTGTCGAAGAACCGACAACCGCTGGAGTAAACGAGTTCTTGAGTGGGGGCCGCGTCTTGGCAAACGTAGTGTAGGGCGCCCTCCGGCCAGGTAGAGTGATGATCTGTGAAAGGCTGCTGGTAGAAGCTGGATGCGTCTAGCCGAGGACAGGCCGCAATGGCGCTCTTTGGGGGAGGCCTACATCCAGCAGTGGACTGCTATAGGCTGATGATGATGATGATGATGATAGCTCTATCATTACTATCGATGCAAATATCATGTTATTTTGTTACAAATAAATATATCATGATTTCTATAGGTAAATACTCTTTGGTCATGATCTGTCATGGCGACAAAATATAAAGAGAACTGACGTTCTCATTAAGGTTTGCATTAGTGTAGCCACCTGCGCAGAGCTTTGCCTAATATGCCCTATTCTCCATTACTAACGAAGAAGCAAGGTATCTTAGGTTAGTTCTTAGGACTTAGGTAATGATTATTCAATAAATTAAACTTAGAAGTGTTACTAATATTGTACTTCTTAAACAGAGTAGGTACTCATCTTTTAAATGTTTCGAGTCAGTGGGAGCCCTTAGTCTATCTCTAAAGGCATCGTGATTTTTCTTCATAAATTGGAATGCAAAAGCGAACGGTAGCTTGCGTGTTCGTTATGCGGGTAGGTTCCATGTTTTTAGATCTTGATGTTAAACGTAACTATTTGTTAACTGGTAAAAACAAGGTCGGCTCTGACATGATTAGTTGAGATTTATTGAATTTCCAGAGGCAGGTTTAATCCGGTTTTGAATGTTAATTTTTACCTGTTTGCACGAAAAAAAAATATGTGGCATTTTTTTTTAAACTGTAATAATATAATTATGGGTATCAAATGAAAGCTAGTAATTATAGTACATTTTAATTTTATTGAAAAACGTTGCGTCACCGTGCGCGTTGAATTCTATCGATATCCCGCTGGAACTATGCAATTTTCCGGGACAAAAACTATCCTATCTTTCTCCGACTCTCTTTCATCTAAATCGGTTCAGCGGTTTAGACGTGAAAAGTTAACAAAAAATCAAACCGACTTAGAAACTTCCGCATTTATAATATAAGTGAGAAAAGTGGGATGTTAGAACCCCTCTAAGGCTGGCTTTTTATGCGATTAAGCGGATTATATTTTTAAATATGGTACCTTCTGTCATTATAGGTACAGTCGAGTTTATAAACTTGTGAGCAAAAATTTGATCAAAAATATCTGAACACGACTCTATTGTTAACGGCGTAAGCGTGTTCAGATATTTTTGATCAAGTTTTTGCTCGTCATTTTATGAACTCGACTGTACCACAAAAATATTCATAATTAATTATAAATTCTAATTGAAAGTTTTTTGAAGACGATAGTAAACTGTCGATGTCATTTGATTTATCGGTTACAATGTGTCCGGCATATTAATTATTATATTCATTATTTTTCAGGACACGTGGGAACTATAGCTCAAGCTCTTTTTTTCTGAAAGCAAGCCTGTGCTCAACTATAGTATATAGATGGTAATGTTGAGAGTGATTTTAGTATTATTTTATTGCTGTATCATCAACAATCAACTTGAAAATCCACAGGGATTTGGTATAGAATAGATACAACAACATAGAGACTGTTTCAATACGATGCCAAAGCAAGTTCAGAAAATTGTACAATTCCACAACGTTCTGTTGATTTTATAAGTCCCGATAGCTATTGATGCTTCAACGAGGTCGATGGCAGACGATGTTCCCCGACATACACCGACGTAATGCCGACTTACACCGACACAGCGACTTAGCCGTTCGTCGACATTTGCTACCATTGGAAGTAATAACCGTAGCAAACATAAGACGTCCAGCCAATTGGGACTTGGACTGCTAAAAATATCCAAGTAGGCTACTACGAAACTCGGAAATCGAAGTTCGTGTTTTACCGTCCCTCTCTCTCGTATCAAATAATATTAGCGTTAGTGGAACTGCAAGATACGAAGTTGGAATTTTGCACTTTGTAGTAATAGTGCCAGTTGCCTTCGAGAAAAGGTATTTTCTTTTTAAAATAGCTTGTAAAATCGGATACGTTTTTAGTATCCTTGGCATATTTTTCAAAGATGAAGTAGTGATGCATGTGGTTGTTTGTAACATTTTTTCATTAAATAGCTAAGGAGAAATTACGCCACAAGTTCTGGTTCCAATCTAATTATGATGACCAGATGGCCTAGTGGTTAGAGAACCTGACTACGAAGCTTGAGGTCCCGGGTTCGATTCCCGTGTCGGGGCAGATATTTGTATGAAAAATACGAATGTTTATTCTCGGGTCTTGGGTGTTTAATATGTATTTAAGTATGTATCTAATTATCTTTATCCGTTGCTTAGTACCCATAACACATGCTTTGCTAAGCCTACTTTGGGACTAGGTCAATTGGTGTGAATTGTCCCGTGATATTATTTATTTATTATAATTAAAGCTAGTTAAATTTTTGCTATAATATTATAAATTCGAAAGTTAATTTGTTTGTTTGTTACACTCTCACGCTTAAAGCACTCAACTGATCGTGATAGGTATGGAGATAGTTTAAGACCTTGAAAGATCATAGGGTAAGGTAAACGAACCAGTGCTCAAATTAAGATTGGTCTTTTGGAATCTTTCTGTATTTTTTATTTCAATTCCAAATTATTATTTTTATGGTTATCCCGTAAAACCTAAATTGAAAATACAAACTGAAATATAGATGCACAGAAAAACCAGAAAAATAAGACCATCACTGGGAATCGAACCCAGGTCCTCGGTATTCCGTACCGCGTGCTATACCGCTACACCACTGATGGTCAACGGTACCGACACGAATTTCCCCTAGCGCCACTGCTTAAGTGGCTAAATAAGAAACAAACAAGCTGAGATATGAGGTGCATAGGGGAAATTCGTGTCGGTACCGTTGACCATCAGTGGTGTAGCGGTATAGCACGCGGTACGGAATACCGAGGACCTGGGTTCGATTCCCAGTGATGGTCTTATTTTTCTGGTTTTTCTGTGCATTTGTATTTTCAATTTTTTGAACCAGTGCTCGTCACTGTCCGAATAGATGGCATCTTTAATCTTATATCATTAGCAATAGAGATGACAGCAGGGTGTCATCTATTGGGCATTAGCACCCAAGTGCTAAAAGTCCGAACGTTTACCTTAGTTTTTATCCCGGAAAAGTTTATAGTTTTTGATATAAATGCCATAAATGAATGTGAGTATAATGTATGTTTTCACGCTCGTTCTTTTTAACCCCCGACGCCAAAAGTGGTGTTATAAGTTTGACGCCAATGTTTGTCTGTTTGTGTGTCGGTCTGTCTGTGATATCGTAGCTTTCGAATGGGTGGACCGATTTTATGCGGTTATTCTAGGCGAAAGCGGGTTTACTTGTGGTGGTTTATAGCTAAGTTTCATTGAAAACGAGTTAGTAGTTTTTGAAATATTGAAAGGAAGAAAGAGAGATTTATTTTGGTTCCATAAGCACCACCACCTTACAGTAATTAAGACTAAAAGTAGCACTAAAACTAAGTTACTTAGTGATACGGCAGGACATCAAAAAGGAAGAAGGAAGAAGGAAGGATGGAAGGAGGAAGTCCGAGGAAGGAGGAAGGAGGAACTTTGAAATGACAATAAAATGAAATGAAATGACAACGGGCTTCAAAAAATCAAAAATCAAAATCAAAATGTCTTTATTGCGGTTATGGGTAATAAAGTTGATAGACAGCAATACATAACGAAGCGCCATATCCTGCCTGCTAGAGGTGTACACTACTTAAAATATTATAATAAGATAAAATATGTCATATGGCTTTCAACTTTTCTAAGTTGGTAAGGTTAAATAAATAAAATAATATAAAAATCAGTTGTTTCAGGTCATTCTGGTAACATATATTTTTACATAAATAAAAATTAAACAAAATTAAATACAACTAAATATGTTGGTTAAGTTATGTATGCTCTAATGTGATTTGAAGGTTAACAATCCACATGTCATGTTTATTAAAAGTTGAGTCAGTATGATTTTATTTAATAATGGACTTAGAACTATACTATTGCGTTTCAACAAGCTCGAGACACGTCTAAGCTATCGAACGCTTTCAGGTACTATTCGGACTCTAGAGAGTTGTTGTTCTGACAAATGTATAAGATAAAAGTATACGAAGATTTTGCGCTTTCTCTAGCTATTATTAACAGACGTGTCTACAATCGGAGTGCTAAGAATCAATAGCTAAAAATACTACGCCGATGAGAATTTTAGTTTTGCTGATATAAGGTTAAAAATGTACAAAGTATCATAAAACACCATCATCATAATAAATTATCAGCCACAGGACGATCACTATTGGACATAGCCCTCCCCCATACAGGATGTATATCCGTTTACTTCGGCAGACGATATTGATATGAACTAAATGATAATTAAATTTTTCGCAAAATTGAAAAAAAAAATTTTTTTTTTTATTTTTTTTTTGCTTGTAATAGCTTCACATTCATTGTTAATTATTAAATTATAAAACAAACAAACTTGACGAGTGACATCAACGTGTCACATAAGAGAGGCATCTAAAAAATCCCCATATTTAACTTTCATTTGCTAAATATGTGTGAATTAAACACGTATTTGGTTATGGACTTTAAAAAAAAAGCTTTGGTACCGTGAATAAAAAAATGTTGAGCTTAGCTCTAGTAATTTTAGCGTTTTCAGCTCCTTCATGACATTGACTTTTTATCTATAAATGACCGTCTAACTACCAGTGTTAAATTGTCCAACTTTTAAACTCTCTACGCTCTATTCGTGGCTTAACTTTTAATATTTAACCCAGCCATCTGCCTACGCGGTGGATACGCAGATTATATCAGCTTTTTACTAGCCTGTACTTTACGACTTGGCAAGGGCCTCTATTTCGATAAAAAAGGGTGACACCATGGAATAAAAACACCATAAAAATGTAGCGCCGTTTGAGATCTGTGCGTAATATTTTTTGACGCGAGCACATTGCCCTGGATTTCCGCAAGGTTCTATGTTCGTTTGAAACTGATACCCTGTTGGTGTTTGAACAAGGTTAAATTTTGGTGGACGTAGAATTAACGTAAGTAGTATTAGAAGGTTAGAATTGCGACTGATGAGATGCCAGGATTTACTGTAGATGTTTTCTTTGCGAGTGACATGACTGAGCGTCAGTGGGTTATCTGTATAAACCAACTTCCTATTTAGATTTATGAAAAAAAAATGACAGTTTGTGAAGCGTATGAGTGCGTGCACGCGTGTTTCAAATAAATAAATAAATATCACGGGACAATTCACACTAATTGACCTAGTCCCAAAGTAAGCTTAGCAAAGCTTGTGTTATGGGTACTAAGCAACAGATAAATGTAAATATAGATAGATACATACTTAAATACATAGTAAACACCCAAGACCCGAGAACAAACATTCGTATTTCTCATACAAATATCTGCCCCGACACGGGAATCGCACCCGAGACCTCAAGCTTCGTAGTCAGGTTCTCTAACCACTAGGCCATCTGGTCGTCTAAACCTCTATTTCAAATAAACCGGCAAGAAGCTAACGAGATAGCCTAATGGCCGTTGGGCCGAAAAGTTCTCGAATGGAAACAGCGTAGGACGACCACCAACGAGGTGGATGGCTAGTTAAAACTGCAGGTTCGGGGTGAGTGTATGCCGGCTTCCAAGCGAAGCTGCTGGATTTCTTTGGAGAAGTCCTATGTCCAACAGTGGACATTCTACGGTTAAATTAAGATGGCAATGATGAAGCTCAACGAGGTTTTTTTTTTATTCGACTGGATGGCAAACGAGTAAGTGGGTCTCCAGATGGTAAAAGATCACCACCGCTCATAAACATCTGCAAAATGCTGCACCATAGGTATTGCAGATGTGCTGCCAACCTAGAGGCCTATGATGGGATACCTCTAGTGCTAGTAATTTTACCGGCTGTCTTACTCTCCACGACGAAACACACGCACTGCTGCTTCACGGCAGGATTAGCGAGCAAGATGGTGGTATACCTATTTATCAAAACAAATATATAATAAAACGTTTTAAACTTTCGTGATTTTCACTCATAGTCAAAATACCACGAACGGGACTGCACGCTAACACACATCGCAACTGCATTGTTGCCGAAACGTCGAAGTAAATATTACTCATGTGTGTTAGCGTGACAAATTCCGTTGGTGGTATTTTGACTATAAATATATACCTAATGTTAGGTATTTAATTACATCCAAAGCACGCTTTTTTCATTACGGATTCCGACCAATATTTACATAACATAGTTCGCACAGCGATGTCAGGTGTCGAATCAATATTTGATACAGGTTTTTCCGGAATTGACTGTAAATTCTGCTTCTACGCCGACTCCCAATATTACACTAGGGATAAAAGTGGGCAATATACACTGTATTTTACTTCTTCTATGAGCAGGCCTCTGCATCAGAGGTGTGGAGTGTAATTTTGTAGAGAGCCAAGTTGTATACGAGTATTTTTGAGATTAAAGAGAGGAAAAACAAAATTTCAGCTTGATACCTCCACGCGTTCCCCAAAAAAAGTGTCTTGACAGACAGACAAACAGACGGACAAAAAGTGACCCTATAAGGATTCCGTTTTTTCCTTTTGAGGCATGGAACCCTAAAAAAGGTCCTTCAACCATCTATTTAAATATGGATGGGTTTGATTGTAACGTTAATTAAACTAAATCACCATGCGTCTGAATTAAAGTTAGCAACAAGCAACCTAAACGTTCTATTTTCACTTTATCAGATACTTCGCACGCGTAAACATTTATAAATATCCAGCAGTTGAATGGACTTTTAGATAAACCTGGTTGGACTAATGAATAAACTGTTTTCTACTTCATTTCAATTAAATTTACTATATTCTCTAAATTACGTTTGAAATTTACCACGATCTTTACGGTGAAGGAAAACATCGTGAGGAAACCTGCACGCACCTGTGAAGTAATTCAATGGTATGTGTGAAGTTTCCAATCCGCGCTGGGCCCGCGTGGGAACTACGGCCCAAGCCCTCTTATTCTGAGAGGAGACCGTGCCCAGCAGTGGAACATAAATAGGCTGGGATGGGATGGATCTTCATGAAAGTTGCATTAAAAACAACCGTTCCAAATTTCACGACTGTAAATCCAGTATACCGCTATCTAATACAGGTACCATATGTTAGTGTTGACGTTAAATGTACTCCGTCTATTCTACCATCACATTTAGTCACTTATAATCAATATTCAATTCAATACATGCAGTCGTTTTAGTGTGAAAACCTAACAGACATACACACCCATACACCCACAAACTTTCTCATTTATTAGGATATATTATCAGTCCTACTCTATCGGGCCGTAGAGTAAGTCAAAATGTGTACCTTGAAGTTTAGATTATCAATATGATATCTATTGGTGAAATAAGGCGTAGTTAATTTATATCATGGACAGGGATAGGAAATGATCCGCATTCGACTTCAAATAATAAAGTTAATAGATATGCTTGAAGTCTAGACACCGAAATTTTGCTTCCTAAATTGTCTTTGACAGCGTTTTTTTAGTTGGGTGATTTGTAAGACCTGTTACAATGTTTCAGTTGAGATTCGGGAAATAGAATAATACTTACATAGTAAAATCTCAGAATTTCGTTTAAACTATCAGACTTATTGATTTACGCAAGCAAAGTCGCGGGTAAAGGCTAGTAAAGTTTAACAATCATAATTCCTATTAATAATATTTCACACGTTCTACGATACTGCTACGAAGCTACGCCAAGGCTACGACGTAGCGTTACAGAGATTTGCATTTTCCTCTAATATAAGCATGTAAAGCTAAGTAGGTATTTTTATTAAATAGCCTTTTATGGTGCGTGATGATGGACAAAAGGCCTCCACTCTTTACATCCAAAACTCTCCATCTGGCTCTATGTCAGACACTATGTATCTCTTTCTCGGTCTCACTTAACAAATTTTCAGGATGTCGATTTTTATTTGCATTAAAAATCTTTATCATTCCTTTTCTTTCGCAAATACAACATGATAATTTTAGTTAAGTCATGAAATCAAAACCCACACAAACGCGGTTCTGTAATTGAATGATACCTTGTCTATCCCTTTTTACGACATTAACTCATCCTGGTCACTCTAGGTTTGTTTGAGTGCTCTCAAATAACAGTAAAAAAAGCTACCAACAGTGGTCTGACCGAAACCTTAAAACTCGTCGAGCTAAATTGTATATGCGTCAGGTTTTTTATAAGACACTATACACCCCGCTAGTTTTTGTAATTACTTAAAAACAATCCAAAAGTCACTGGCTACTTGAAAAAAAAGTAAAATCCTTCTGTCAAAAAGGATCCGATTCGAAGTTTGAAACTTCAGCCGCCAGTTGGCCGCGAGCGGTCGCCGCGAACGCACGCACGATGC
The DNA here is from genome assembly GCF_025370935.1 of Choristoneura fumiferana. Classification (NCBI taxonomy): domain Eukaryota; kingdom Metazoa; phylum Arthropoda; class Insecta; order Lepidoptera; family Tortricidae; genus Choristoneura; species Choristoneura fumiferana. The sequence goes on along the minus strand of NC_133489.1, from coordinate 22,255,280 downwards.
CGCCGTGATGCTCCGTACGCTCATCCTGATATACGTCGCGTCGTTGGTTCATAGTGAATACAAGGGTGATATTGTGAAACATGTGCGTCATTCCAGCAGGACACTTATAAGGCATGGGAGGTCGAGGGCTCACCTGACGAGGCTACACCGGGCCAGGGAGCTCGTAGCCCAGGATATAGACGCGGAACGGAGCAGCGAGCTAGGTAGTCAACTTTTTATTAAGGCGGTATACGATGTCTTTAAACTGACATCCACTGAAATGATATTCACAGAGCTAGGTAGTTAAGTTTTTTAAGGCTGTATGATATACGGTATTTTTAAATGAAATCCATCCTGCTGATATCCACTGAAATGACATTCACATAAGTATACAAATTGGCAATATCGGAACAGAGCAGCATGCCAGGTATTCAAGTGTTTTTAAGGCGGTATGATACACGGTGTCTTTAAATTAACATCCACTGGAATGATATTCATATAAGTGTAATTAGCACAGCGAGCTTTTTTTAAGGCAGTGTGAAAATGTACATTGAACTGATACTGGCATAAGTATCTGAATTGACTATAAAGAAATAGAGCAGTGAACTTATTAAGTTTTTTTTTAATAGCGCCATGATACATGGTGACTTTAAATTGACATCCACTGAAATGATATTGACATAAGTATCTAAATTGCCAATATTGGAACAGAGCAGCAACTGAATTGTTATTCACGTAAAAATACTAATAATTATTGGTAATTTTAGATTACCAGATCTTTTAATTGTCCTTATACGACTGAAAATATAACTGTATATAAAAATTTATCCGAAATATTTCAACGGAGTTAGGTTACTTTGATTTAATCTAATTATTTTTCATTGGAGTTTCGATTCCAAACTATGGTAACGCCTTTTATCCTCATCTCATCATCTCGTCCTTTATACGTCCCATTACTGTGCGGATAGGAATATTCACACATACCTTCGCATAATGTGTGCAGGTTCCCTCACGATGTTTTCCTTCAGCGTAGCTTATGGTATTTCAAATCTAATTTCGAATCCTATTTTACTCGCTGCAATAATTCGGAAGCATTGTTTGTATGTTAATACTTTATTGTACATAAAACATAAAATAATACAAAGAGAAAACAACAAACCCAAAAGAGTACAAAGGCGAACTTATCCTTAAAAGGGATCTTTTCAAGCTAACCTAAACTAGAAAAGAAAACTCAAAGATAGGCGAACAGTAATTTATGCACAGTGAGAAGAAAGAAATATATAACATAAAATAACTATACTAAATAAACAAGAATTAGTATGACAAATTGTATATATATATGTACTGTATGCACACATGTATGGTTGTGTGGTTTGTGTGTAATGTGTATGTATTACATATGCACATAAATATACTTACTATTTAATGGACAAGATACACACATTATGATAAACAATACCTAGGTACATATAAATACGATTATTCCACAGTTTCTTCAATCTTTGTAATAAGTTTAGTATAATTTTGTCAAAAAAAAAACTTTATCATTTTAAAAGGTAAGTCAACTATGACAGTCATTAGTTACTTTCTTAGCACTGAAAAACTTCATTTCATTTCAATTTCATTTCGCAACTTTTCATTTCCCAACTGTTTAATATTTCTGAAACTGTAAATATTTCAGGATTTTAATAAAACTAACCTAACCTAACCTAAAGGGTTCTACACGATGGCCCTGAAATAAATCCTGAAATATTTACAGTTTTAGAGTTTGCGAAATGAAAAGTTGCGAAATGAAACAGGTTGCCAAACGTTACGTTGCGAAAAGGCAGTACTCGGATTAGGTTTAATCTGATTAAAGTAAATCGCCTGTCAATAATGACTATAATAATTTAATAATGGTAGATATTGATGTCTCTAAAAATATACTTAAAGTAAAAAAAAACTAAGAACTGGCTCTTAAAGACATTCAAATTTTGACCTCGCCTAGTCTCTTTAACTCCTTCATGGCCAGTCCAGCATGAATTAAACTTAAAAAATTACTCTTACAACTATACAATTAAACCTTTATGTTTCCTTCTAGGGCCTTAAATAAAAGTAAAATATGAGCACTTGTCAAAAAAACACATCAATCAATCATAAGTATATTAAATCATAATCATAATAATGTTAAGGGATGATTGATTGACTTTCACAAACTATCAATCACGTTCGCTTATTTGGTTTCAAATTAGTTACTGCTCAGTTTTTTTTTTCATAAAAATACTAAAGGTTTGTTTCACCACTCGATAAATGTTATCTGACAGTGAAATGTCATATCGTCTCTGTTTATTCGGCCAAAGCAAACAGAGACGGCATCACAGATATGTGTCACATAAAATTCATCAACGATTGGTGAAAAAGGGGGTAATAACGACTTGGCTCTCGTAACGTGAAACATTAATTTTGGCAAATAGAAATTCTGGCACTACAAAATTCCCATGGGAAAACTGAAAGGTACAATAATTTAATACCTTTAAATGAGTAATTCTTGTATATTATTTATTTTGGGGATCTCGATAATAGCTCTGGGGATTTCAATGAAATTTGCTATATAGAGGTTTTCAAATTCTTTGGTCTTATCTCCAGTAAAACGCGTATTCTCGTTTTTTTTTTTTTTGCGCGTTGCCAACCTAGAGGCCTAAGATGGGATACCTCACGTGCCAGTAATTTCACCGGCTGTCTTACTCTCCACGCCGAAACACAACAATGCAAGCACAGATTTCATATGTTTTCCATTTTTGCCATAAATAAGGTGGCTTGGTTGAAAGTAAGCAATGGATGCAAGTAGACTTGATGGGTGGATTGATGAAGTAACCCGTGATTTTTATATTTTTTGACAAATATCAGCTAGAGCTATCCGCACTGGGCCCGCGTGGGAACTACGGCCCAAGCCCTCTTATTCTGAGAGGAGGCCTGAGCCCATCAGTGGGACGTATATAGGCTACGATGATGATGATGATGATCAGCTAGAGGCGTATGGAATGCCCTATCTGCTTCTGTGTTCCCTGATCGCTATAATCGGGCCGTCTTCAAATCTAGGCTGAATGGTCATTTCTCGGGCAAGCGTGCTCCATCTTAGCCCACATCTTTGCTTACCATCAGGCGTGATTGGTCAAACGTTCGCCTATTTCTTATACATAAAAAAACATCGGCGAATAGAATTTATATTTCTCCGATTTAAGTCCAGTGGAACTCAACAAACGTCTTAGTGAATTCGGGTCGGACTCTCTCGAATAATTCCGCAAAGAAATACGTTCCACTTAATTGGAATGAATTACATGATCACTGAATTTTTAATGATTCGTAATGCGATTACCTAATTAAATTCTCTCTTTTAAGAACCTTGTCGGCTTAATACGAATTGCGTGGCAATGGAGGAAAATATATTGCTTTTAGTCCCAATTTTTCCGTCGGAATTTGAGTTTATTCTAGATCTGAAACGGAAGTAAATAAATAAAATAAATAAATAAATATCATGGGACAATCGACGTCAATCGACTTAGTCCCAAACTAAGCAAAGCTTGTACTATGGATAACAGGCAACGGATAAACATACTTATATAGATAAATACATACTTAAATACATATTAAACACCCAAGACCCGAGAATAAACATTCGTATTATTCATACAAAATATCTGCCCCGGCCGGGGATCTAACCCGTCACCTCAAGCTTCATAGTCAGGTTCTCTAACCACTAGGCCATCCGGTCGTCAAATGTGATTAAGTAACAGATAAGTTTAATACAAAAATGTAAAGTTATATCTAATCAAAGGAGAATTTAAACACGACAATTTTTTATCTGTAATTAGGAGTTGGAAAATATGAATAATCTGTTGAAATTGAGTTTAGTAGGTGAGATTCTCACGCAATACGGTATTTGACAAGTCCTGATTTTGCCATATCTTAATATTATTATGAAAATATAGATAAACAGATAGTGTTTAGCGAAAAGAAAATTTAAATCGCTTGAAAATTGGATTTATAGTAATTTTTTGAAAAATCTATGTACCTGTCTCTTTCTCAAACGCTTTTCTCTATGCAGCAAGTATGGCGATACTGGCGTGTGACGTCACATGCCAGTATGTCTTTCTCTGTCTAATCTTGAATTTCAAACCTTTGTAACTTTGTTATTTGTAAAGGTAGCTTAAAAATTGTTTTTCTATTCGATAACAGGCATTGTGTAGTTTTAATTTATAAAACATATACAAAATAGTCAAATACCGTATTAGCTCAGTGTACTTAAATACAACCAATGAGGTTCTATAAACCATTAACCGCTGAATACATAGCCACCCTTCATTTATTGAGATGTAAGTATACACGAGTATCTACGAGGAATTCGCGTAAGTCTTCTAATCTTACGTCAATATTCACTATTATTCACGACTTTGTTATCCATTTGAAAATGACAATATTTACTCGTATGTACAATTATTAGCTTTTAAAGAGGTTGTAAGCTCATAGACTAGACCATTAGACCCTAAGAACATAAAAACATAATTAAGAATTTACTTATTAAGGGCAACTCATAGCCTAGCAACTAAAATCTTTAAAATAAAGATTAGCTAGGAATATCATTTAACTAATTGTAAAATTGTTATGAAATAAACAGTTATAATTGTTTTTTTTTATTAGCAGGGTGACAAAGAAAGAATAAAAGAAAAAAATAAAAAAAGGTATTTTCGATAATAAGTATTAATAATAAAATAAGTTTCGTCACATCGTATTACGTTGCGTCACATTTGAGACCCGTATCAATTACTGAATTAAAGAATAAATGGGTACCGATTAAAAATCTTCAAGAGTACCTACAGGGTAGCCCATTTAGATCGGTCAGTATGGGTAAGTGAAACTATCATACATACGAAGATCTGTTCTAGGAACCATGTCATCGATTTTAATAAGAAGAAAACTGCATTCATACATTAAAAAAACCTGTTCTCAGCTCGGGAATCGAACCCGGACGTTTTGAAATATAAAACTTTAATTATTAAAGAATATGATAACAATGCTTTTTATGTATTTTATATACTAATATCGTGTTTCATAGTTACATTTATTGCTTATGACCGACTACTATCGATATCCAAATAAGTTTGTTTTTTAAAACGACCTGGTTCGATTCCCGTACTTAGAACAAGTTTTTTTTATGTTTGAATGCAGTTTTTCTTGTTACTAAAATTGATGGCATGGTTCCTTTAACAGATCTTCGTATGTCTTATAGTTTCAGACTTTCCCATATTAACCGATCTAAATGAGCCACCCTGTATTGTGCAAGTAAGGAATTACTAACACGATGTGCAAGTAAAAAAATATTAAAAGCCCGCGACTGAAGACTGAAGAGCTTCGTAATTGAAATACCGGCCGTGAAACAAAATGCTTTTCATCCCATTTATTAATAAAATGAAATTCATACAATGCACTTGGAAATTTTAAAGGCGCTCCCCGTTTTCATTGAATATTTTACCATTTCATTATAAAATCTTGCATTACAGCCATTTCAATATTTTACATTTACAATATTTTTTTCATAACTTTTTTGTGTCCTATCCTGCCCTTTCGCAGAAATACAATTCCCAAATGTTTCATTTGCTTAAGTGTTTTATTTCCCAACTCTCAATTTACTCCGACACCAAATTATTTCTTGGTGTATTATTTCAGGTATTTGATGGGTAAAACACAGTAGGTACCTAAATTAGCTTAAGTGGTTATTATGAAAGTTCGGAAAGAAATGGTTTCAGAGAAAATCGTGAGTTGTGAAATTAAACAATTTGGCAAATGGAACATTTATTGGGAATAATATTTCGCCGAAAAAACAAAGAACATTTTAAAAGATTTTCACCGAAATATTTGATTCAACGTGAAGAGACGACTTAACATCGATTTTTCGACTTTGTTTGATTGCAATTTGTTGATGTTTTCATATATTGTTGGTTTTTTTCAAATGTCCTATTAATTTAAGACGTGACTATAATCTTTAGTCTACTTAAACCAATAAGTTGCTAAATTGTTCCAGAATAATATGAAGACAATGTGTACAAAATACCCAGATAAAAATATAAAATATCCATTAATCATAAACATTCGTATTTAGCGATGTTTGGAAATGATTTTCGAGCAGCATTGGCGATCCCTTACTTGAAATAGCCAATCCACTACGTATGTAATTATGTCAAAAATACTTTTGAAGTAAGTCATAAGGAACATTGTAAATCTGTTTAAAAAATATATTTGTAAATATCTCGTTGAGTTTCTTGCCGGATTCATCTCAACAGAGATTTTCCGAACCGATGGTAGTTTTTTTTGATATCAATATGTATTTGATATAGCCTAAATTGAATAAAGATATTTTGGCTTTGTAGACTAGACCTATCTCTACCGAGATTTAAACCTGGTACCTACTTACTTGGCTATTTGGCCATCAAAAATCCACATTAGAAACATGCAAATTGTCACGGTTAAAAGCACAATGTCAATTACTTGGACACGAGCTTGTCGAAGACTCGTAAAGTACTGTAAAAAACTTAAGTCCCTCAGTAGCTGAAGTGCAAAATAATAATAAAAGTCAAGATTAACTTAGATCTTATTACAAAGAAAATCCTGGGCGGCGCACTCCAGTTCAAAAGTTCTTAAGATTTAATCAAACCGTTTTTCATTCTGTGCTTTTCAGTTGAAACAAAACTCTATCGACGACTTTCTGAGATGAAAGCTTTAATTTCCTGAAACTTACAGCACATAAAGAATATTATTGAGCGTCCTGGTAAAAAAAAATTAGTTTGAGATATAGATCTCCCAAACTCCCAAAGTCTCCCAAAGTCAAAATCGATCAAACTTTATGCATTCGAAGGCAAGCTCACGTCGTCTGCCGCCGCCCCAAAGTACTGTTCGAGCTTGCCAGGAGAGAGATCCGGTTCGTGTGTAGGAAGATTATTATATTCATTAAAAACACGTGACCTTGTTAATCATGCAGTGTTTTCCATAATAACTTTCTAGTTTTCATTAAAATGACCTAGTTTATAGTTTCGATTGCATGTAATGCATAAAATTGCCCTAGCATATTTCAGAGGCACGGAATTGTTACTAAAACGTGACTGCAAGCGTTTTGACAACGCCAGTTCGTGAACAATTTATGAGATTGCGATTGTGTAGATTAAACTCATATTCCAAATACCACAAATTAGCTATTTATGAGGGCTGCGCACGATCGACGCGGTGAACGTTAACTGTATTATTTGTATTCTTTGCGCGGCCGAGCTGCTCACCGCGCAATAATTATTTGGCAGCACACTCAATAAACTGAAAAACGTTGGCTATGTCCAAAACAAAATATCAGAAAATGTCGAATCACTTTTGAACTTCCCAAAATTTACAAAATTCTACGCATTTTACTTATTTTTTTCTGTAAGAACCTTGTAAAATGTATAATAAAACAAAAAAAAAATTGGCAGATATCGGTAAAATTTATTTAAAGTTCTGGAGTGATTTGGAGTAATGGTTTTTTTTTAATTAAAATGTACCTACAGATGCTTATGTTTAAATCGAAAACTTCAGACACGTCAATCGTGTTTTTAAATAAGTTAGATTAATGCATAATATAAACTTAAAACTTTCTTAACTATTTCAAAAAGCAGATTTCTATTCGTTTGTTTTCTAATCAATAATTTTACTTGATTTCTACTTATTTCCTAGTTGCACATCGTTTTCTTTAAGACAATTAAAACCGATTTTGTATACTTTAAGACTGACTACAGGGAAATAAAAAAAAAAGATCTTTCGTTAGGTTTCGTAACTTAACCCCCCGGCTCGCACCTCCGAGTTTTTCGAATTTCTTTGTGTGAAATTACATTAGAAATTTTACGAGTTTTACGCTGAAGAAACACATCGTGAGGAATCCTGCACAAACCTACAAAGAAGTTCAATGGTGTGTGT
>NC_133489.1:22204036-22247230 GCF_025370935.1 Choristoneura fumiferana | reverse complement strand
TTAGAGTTGAAATAAATAATACAAAAATACCCCAAAAATCAATCTTAGTTATAATTTTGTTATAAAGTGAACAGTCTGAATTTTTGGTAATTAATTAAAATAAAGTCATGGGTAAGTTACAGAAACACGTTACTTAAACCTCCCTTTAAAAAAAAGCCTGCCTGCCAGTAACACGCTGTATTTATCAGAACCTTGAGACGTCATTGACGGCACTGTCACCATAGGCGCTTGTATCAAAAGTCCAACGTTAGTAAAATAATAATCCTTGCTAAGTGTTTTAAACCTTAAAACGAATAGTTTTTGTATATTCATTGATATTAAGGCGATCTCGTAAATGGTTCTAATAATAACTTCGTGAGCCCTCGCGTACTTTATAAAGGACCAATCAACACTAATAATTACGGCCAAATGTACTTTTTAAAGTACAAATTGAACTATGATTAAAGAATTTGTTTTTTTTTGAAATTATATCCAAAATAACAAAGCTGGTGAACCACGTCTAGGTCTTTAGTGCTACGTCTGTTTAAAATAGTTAGGACTCATGCATGAGGTGACAGAATTTGTAACATATGTGGGGGTTTGCGGGGACAAGCAATCGATCTAACTTGGTCTTATCTCTGGGAAAATGCGTGTTTTCCAGTTTTGGCGTATTTTGCTTTAGTCCGGATTTTACGCGCAATAAGATCGGTAATTTCGATAGCGCTTTCGTCGTGGTTCAACAGTCTAAGTTGGGCGAAACTTAAATCTTTTTTTTTTATATTTTGTTTACTTTACGTTTAAACGTATCTTCTCCAAAAACACGAGTTTACAAAGAAATTAACTCCGAGCAAAGCTCCATCGCTCGTGTACTATAAACTCTAAGTATGCTGCTATCTTCAGTATTCCTTTGCTTTGCCCACCTTCGCCACCTTTAATGCAAATTGTAAAAAAGGTGTTAGGCTGTGTTTCCACCAAAGACACAGACAAAGTAACAGAAACGCTTCATTTAAACAGCATAATGGAACCAGCTGAGCGGAAAGAAGCGAGGCAAATGACGCGTTTCTATTGGTTTATTAACCCCCGACGCAAAAAGAGGGGTATTATAAGTTTGCCGCTATGTGTGTCTGTCTGTGGCACCGTAGCTCTTAAACGGGTGGACCGATTTGAATGCGGTTTTTTTTTATTTGAAAGCAGGTTTTCTAGCGATGGTTCTTAGGTTTAAAAAATACAACATATTATGTACTTTAGTTTCTTGTTAACCTTAGCGGTCCCCCGACACCGACGACACTTAAATAAAAAAATATTACTAGGTACTTGTACTAAATTAACTTTTGGGAAATCAGCATAGTTCTCGCGGGATAGGGATAAACGAATTCTTCGCAGATGAAGTCGCGGGCAACAGCTAGGTAGTGCATAATTATTTTTTACTTTTTAGTTGTCTTTTATAGTTTATAAGATACACATTCCTCGATACACGGCTTTTTCCAACACCAAAAAATATACGAACAAAGCAACCCTAAAACTAATTCCCCGCGTGATATTTATGTCCTTTTAAAAGGCACAACAAAGAAACATAAATCAGTAACGTTATTAGAACAAAGTTGAGAAGTTAAGCGGATAGAAAGACTCTATTATTAACTAAACAAAAACAATTTTAGCGACGGCAAGGACTTTATGAGTCTTTCGTTTCAGTCTTGTTTGTGTCTGGATTTTTTTTGCTAGCGAGAAGGATACGTCACGATTGCAGAACAAAGCCGCCACACAAAAAGAGGGGTGTAAGGCTGCGGCTCCACTAACGCGGAGACGAGCGATGTGTAGGATCGACTAATCATATTAGTTGCAATCCACTTGAAATCATCTCGGAGACATGTTATAATAATTGGTCCATCCCTACACGTCTCCTCTCCGCTCCGCTCGTCTCCGCCTCAGTGTAGCCGCAGCCTTATAAGTTTGTTGCCAATTGTCTGTTTCCTGTGGCATCGTATCTTTCAAAAAGATGGACCGAAATCGATGCAGTTGTTTTACGTGAAAGCAAGTTTCTTTTGCGGCGGTTCTTAGCTATATTTGATTCTAAAAAATTATATTTTTGATAATTAATCTTTGCAATGTAAATGGCTGGGGTATTCGACATTTACTATGAATTGGTTAGGTTATAAAATTTACTTACGGTCAGAGGCAATCCTTACTAATAGTATAAATGCAAAAATAACTATATATGTCTGTCTATTATATAAATATTCACGCTTGAACCGATGATTTATATGAATTTGGTACAGATATAGTATAAAAGGCTTGCAAGGACATAATGATAGCTGTTCAATCACGTACATAGGTACCTACGTATTTTTATGTAAACTTGTGATATGGCAACACTAACTTTCTCTCATTAAAAATTCAAATTTGTACCGGCTATGGTGTGTGCATTTTAATAAATTTATTATTAATAGTATTAAATAAACTTTATTTTAATTCTACAGGAGTACATAGGTTTTATCCCAGAAAATTGCATAGTCTTCACGGGCCACGTTAGAAATATGGACATACCAGGGCCTCAAACACTGTGTTGATATCAAATTCCATCAAAATTCGCTGAAAAGGTGAATGATAATTACACAATGAACTAAAAGAATTTCCTTGCTCACCCGCGACCTTGCGATAGCTAAGCTTATGCAAAATATGCGTGTTAGCTATCGTAAGGTCGCGGGTGAGCAAGGAAATTCTTTTAGTTCATTGATATGGACCTCCGCAAAGTAACGCCTGATTCAATAAATTAGATAATTACACAGACAGAAAGATTTAGTTTCGCTTTTATAATATATTAATGATAATCAGTCGTCGGTTGTAATGGACCCAGTATACTTTAAATCTTGGTTACACTGCGCTACTATGAATTTAAAGTTTGCGAATGAAATTCCCTTTTCAAACTTAACTTTGTACTTCCTTCTTTGATATTTTCTTTTTCAAAACGCTTCATTCACTGAGTGAGATTAAGTTAGTCTTTCCTTTTAGTAAGAAAAAAAACTAACTTTGTACATTGCCAGGTGCACGTCGGGTCACGCACAGTGTAGGGTTGGAATGTGCAGAAAATATACAATACAAAACAGTATAATACTTTTTATTGAACACCGATAGATATTAAGTAGTACAGAATATACAAATATAAAGATTTAAGATCAATATTATGTTTTGATCGATTATTACTCGTAAACTTGAAAAGCTTGTTAGGTTGTAATACATTTTTTTTAATTAATTACTTTTATTTTCACAAAAAAAATCTCACATTTTATATGCCAGTGGTTTTTTTAGCCTGTGGAGGGAGGGATCTTTGACAAAAATTAACACTTTAAAGCCTAATATTTTGCTTACCCCACATGATTGTTTGCTGTAAATATTATATTATATTGCTGTAAATATAAATATTATATTGCTAGAAGAGCATATCCACAATTTACTATTCTCAAAAAAACCTCTAAGAAAACATGTCTGCGGAAGCTATGCGCGTTGTCCGTAGGTTTGTATGGAAGAGTAACCCCCTTAAGTAGGTTTTCGTTTGTGCAGAAGAGGATCAGTGTCCAGACTAAACACAGCCAGTATATTTTACTAAAGTTGATAAGAAGCTTAATGCTATTGACACTCAAGAATGACACTTACTGCCACAATCCGACACCTCCACTGGTGGTAGATTATTTTTGACATTCATAAGTGCTCGTTATATAAGAGCCCAATTGAATAAAGATATTTTGACTTTGGCTTTGACTTTGTCAAAGTTCTTATTTGTAGGATTGCGGGTCCAAATCGAATTCTGTAATAATCTGCACGTAAATTGTAAAGAATTCTAATCCACACAAAATAAAGTACAACTTGGACCGTCAAAATTATTGTTTTCAACTTCAAATGAAGATCATTGCTTATATTTTTTTTGTAATAAAATCGTTGATTTATACTAATAAAAAAATTAACACCCCAATTAGCAGTGCACTAGCTCTCGTTCGAGTTAAAAAATATGAAAATCACAAAAATAACCAAAGGAGCAAACACAAAAATAAAGTGAATAATTCACTTTATATTTTAATCCCCCATCTGCTCGCCCTAAGGGTTTAAAATTTACATCTTCATTTAATTATTTGAGCCCTCGTTTGTGCAAAATTAAAGCTGCGAGGGCGCACGTGCTACCTGTTTTATATTTGTTCACCTGTGTTTGATTTGGAAATAGAAAGTGAATATAAAGCGGCAATCACACTAAGTCGTTCGCCGCATGCTGCATGCGGCGAACGCAAAAGTGTCAAGAACATGGTATATAGTATTGGACGCCTAAGTAATTTGACAAGTTGAACGACTCAGTGTAATCGCCGCTTTAGTTTTTGTTAAAAAGAAACATTTTTAATACAAGCTTTTTTGATGACTGTACTTTTTGTTTACTTTACTTGTAACGTCATTTTTTGTTTTTTGAAGATTTACCAGGAGATGTACGGCAAAGAAATCATGAGGAAATTTGCACAAACCTGCGAAGCAATTCAATGGTTTGAGTGAAGTTTCCGTTTCGCGCTGGGCCTGCGTGGGAATTACGGCCCAAGCCCTAATTCTGAGAAGATTTCTCTTCCCAGAAGTGGGACGTAAGTATTTAGGCGGGGATATGATGAAACATTTAAGACGAAGTGTTGCCAGTGATGAAATATGGATCCGAGACGTGGTGCTTTACTTTAGGCCTTATAAATAGGCTCAGAGTTGCTCAGCGAGCTATGGAGAGAGCTATGCTTGGGGTTTCTCTACGGGATCGAATCAGAAATGAGGAGATACGTAGAAGAACAAGGGTCACCGATATAGCCAAGCGAATTAGCTCGTTGAAGCAGCAATGGGCGGGCCATATAGCACGGAGAGCGGATGGCCGTTGGGGCCGAAAAGTTCTCGAGTGGAGACCGGACATCCACCACCGGATGGTTAAAGCTGCGGGTTCACGGTGGATGCAGGCCGCTGCCAACTGAAGCAACGGGAAGTCTGTGGGGGAGGCCTATGTCCAACAGTGGACGTTATGGCTGCGATGATAATGATGATGATGATGATGAAACAGTTACCTACTTATAATCTTTTATTACTTCAGTTATATCACTTGCACTGACTAGCATGTTAGCTGCTGTTTGAAGCGAAAGAATAACTCTCAGTGTATTTGACAGCAAATGTTTAAAAGAGATAGCGTATTCACGAGAGCTCGGCCCACCCAATCTCGTCATACATGTTTATTGCCATATCTCTGAATGCAAGCCACATCTTTTTGAAATTACATATGACGGTAGCTGCTTTTTTAGCACAATCTACGAGTATAAGAAAATTCAAAAACCAAAGAACTCTGTAGTAACATGGGGCGTGGTTTGAATATTATGATTTAAATATTTTTTAATGAAATAATCTTATATTTCGTTGACTGAACGTAAGTTCTTAATTCCCAAACAGTCTCCTGAAGACATTAGCTGTAAGAAATGAGTGCTCAATTATGCAACACCTAATTAAAAATACCCTTTCACTGGCTAGCTATAATTACTAACATAGTCTTAAGGAAATACTAACAAAATTTTTGGATCAAGTTGTCTGAATAAATAAAATTATTATTATTATTATTAATTCAAAATTTTTGTTTTGCGTTTCTTCAAATACCTACTGTTTTGTTTTGTAAAGAAAGAAAATAAAGATATTAAAGAAGCAAGCCAAATAAACACCGCAAATGACATTTTGATTTAACACTTGGCGAAATTCGATTTAAGTAAACTTTGTTGGGGCTCCCTAACTTCGTGATAAAATTAGCGTTAGCCAAACAGGCTCCATATCAAATAAATATGCCTATTACATTGAATATTTGTGTTAGCAATTCGGGGAGAATAAAATTATGTGCTAACGGCAAAGTCAAATTTTTGATTTATGGACATCAAACTTTATGTCATTTATGATAGTTTGATTTAAAATTACAATAAGTCGTTTATAAAGGACTGGACGTTAGGAGGTTATGACGGAACCAAACCAAAGTATAACTTTATCTACACCCATATAGTAAATCCTCAATTATGCGTTCAAAAACCATAGGTAATGACCAGCATTACGACATTGGATTCTATTATGAACACGGCTGTATCGTAATGAGCAGCAGCAGGTCGTCGCGCGCGCAGCGGGCGCAGCTCGTGGGGCAGACATACCTACCTAGTTCTCGTTAATGCAGGTCATTCTCAATGGTTCTTGAACACATGATAGAGGATTTAATATATGGATATAGATAAAATATTGTATGCAACTGTACGTAATTAGGCCTTAAAACACTCATGTGACCCTATCATCATTATAAACCCATACTCGTGTTTTAAGGACCCCTATTACGATACAGTTGCATAAAATACTATTATAACTTACGCACTCGGTTGTTTTATGCCATAAACGCAATGCGTTTGACGCAAACCAAGTATAGATTATTTGATGCAAATTAACACTGCCACCTACGCACATATGCGTTTTCGAAACTTCGGCCAGTGCTGCTGTCATAATTATTCATACATTTTGAACGCACATGTGCGGCGGCGGCACCTGTGGAAGTCAGGTAGCAGTGATTGGGTTAACGTGCGTCAATCCCATAGCGTTTAGCGCAATGTTTATCGCATGAAGCAACCGAGTGCTCTCGGATTAAAAAAAAAAATCTAATTTTGTCTTTTACTTATTTTACGTGCTTTTCTCGGTTTATAATACAATACATCCATCTCTTCCCATGATTTCGAAAGATGAGTAAGGCATTTGATGTGAAGGGTGGTGGTAGTGCTCACAAGGCAAGGGTAAATCACTATATTGCTTCCCAAATGAGATTGTGTTAATTCTAAGTCCTCTGGCTTGAGGAGTTCTGCGTCAAGGGGCTACGCGACCGAATTAGCTGTTTTTCCCTCGCTTATAATGTGTGAACCTTGTTTAAATACTTACATAAGTAAATAAACTAAAAGAATGTATTTGCTCACCCGTGATCTTATATATCAAGATAAGCGTGTTCATGCAGTTCCTCCACCTCGATACTGTAAGAACTCACAAATCACATAAACCCATCTATCACCACCACCACACTACACTGACGCGTTTCGAACTCAACCAGAGCTCATCTTCAGAGCAACACAACCACACCATGCTAATGTCAGACATCTTCATTGTTCATTGATATGAACCTCCGCAAAGTAATGCCTGATTCAATAAATTATTTATATAAGTAAAAAAATTCTGTGCGCAATAATTTATAGTGAGCTGCAAAAAATCTGGCTCTCAAATGTATGCAATAGTATTCGTAGATAATTTCATATGTACAGTGGGCCAAATTTTGTGCTGCTGAGTGTAGCTTAGTAATTGTTCTTTGTTTGCGTTTTTTGATACATATTTCAAAAAACGTACCGTATTATAAGAAAATTTATTTTTATGAGCCCTTTCCTCGAGCTAAAATCTGTACTATCTAGATATTAACGCTGAGTCAGTGGCCGTTTCACTTTTGCTTGGACACACAAAATCGTGTATGTATTTTTGTTTGTTTTTTTTTGTTTACTTTTATTTTTGTTGTGTATTCTTATTTTTAAATTTTGTTGTATTTGTGCGTCTTTGTGAATGTGTAGCGACTCCTAGCGCCATCTAGTGAACAACAATAGAAACTCCGACCATGTTCTACATCGCGCTATCGAAGTTTCTCAACGCGGTCGCATATATACAAGTTCCGACGCTCGTCCATCGGACTTCGGTCCCCAGGCATAACACCTGCCTGGAGAGAGATCTCTCTATTGGAGCCTCCCCCCACATATGTGAATAATGTCTTCTTTCTTTCTTTCTTTTATTATGATCAGTCATCGACCGCAAATATTTCGTCGACGTCGTGGCTTTGCACATTATGATGATTTAAAAGGACCAAATTTTATTTATTACTACGCGGACAATATTGCAGGCAAAAGCTAGTCTTACATATTATTCTACTATAGTTAGTCACTAAAATCAAAGGTACACTTCAATCAATTCAATTGTATTTACTGACTGTATTATTTTCTGAGATATCTACTCATCTAAGTGCTTTATTGTGTCATCTTCGTCGGTATCTACTTTTATTTATTTAAAGAGCGAAATGATTCTCGAAGTGGTTTCATGGCAACAAAAATATTTGCAATACCTTAGTTTCTTTTATAAACGAAAATAAACTAAGTCGATTTGCTTGGCTTCCTTGAAGGACTTTAATTTAGAAAACCATTGGGGGAGAAAGGTTCTCGAGTGGCGACCACGAACCCGAATAGGCGTTTGCATGCCTCCCACTAAGTGGACTGATAGCATCGCGTGAGTTGCGGGCAACCATTGGATACAATCAGCGAGTTTTTGTTCATTTTGGCATCCTAAAGGAGAGGCTTTTGTTCAACAGTGGACATCTTTTGACTGATGATGATGACGTCGAATATGTTTCGTGGCTGTGAAAACCCTTTTTTTTATTTTTTAAGGTGGTGCGCCGTCTTCGTGAGAGAGGTCTTGACCCTCGCTCTAAGTCTCGTTTCTGGTGCAAAGATTGTCTAAAGCTACTATTACACATGCTCGTTACTAGCACTACAGCATGCTACTATCGAGCAAATGCTACCTACTTGCATGTGTGTACAGAACATGCTACTATTGAGCATGCTTTTTAGTGGCATGCTCTCTAATAGCAGGCCCTGCTATTTTTGAGCAGGCTCGTTGATGCGGGGGTGGAAGGGGGACGGTAAGAAAGTGTGAACGCGTTTGCTTAGCGAGCATGCTATTATTGGCAGTGCAACGAGAGTTGCAAGTGAAGGTTACAAAAAAAGAGAATGAATGAATGTAAATGTACTTAAATAAAAAGAGGCCACAGGGTTGCAGCCGTAGGCCGTGGATTTTGATTTATTTTGGCCTGAAAGCCGTAGAACACGGTAATTGCCGTAACATTGGCAAAACTGACTTTGAACTGGCAGAGAGCATGCTAAGATTGGTTTTTTGGAATCTTTTTGTATTTTCTATTTCAATTCCAAATTTTTACTTTTACGAACACCCAATTCCCACCCAATTACTTTTACGAAAAACCAATCTTAATTTGATTGCTTAGTAACGATATCTCTTGTCCGGATGAGCGGTTAGTTCCAATGGAGTGCCGAAAAAAGTTTCTCGATGAGGGCTACGGCATAGATGTCGCTAGCGTCACTGCTTAAGTGACTAAGTAAGAAACAAACAAGCTGAGATATGAGGTGCATAGGGGAAATTCGTGTCGGTACCGTTGACCATCAGTGGTGTAGCGGTATAGCACGCGGTACGGATTACCGAGGACCTGGGTTCGATTCCCAGTGATGGTCTTATTTTTCTGTTTTTTCTGTGCATCTTTATTTCAGTTTGTATTTTCAAGAGAGCATGCTATCAAAAGGCATGTGTATCGGAGTGTTTGTTTTGAGCATGCTTATTTAGGAGCATACTCAAAACTAGCACGCTTATTGCTAGCAAATGTAAACCGTCCACGAGCATGCTCATTACTGGCATCCTCATAAGCATGCTTATTAGCATGCTAGTAACTAGCATGTGTAACAGTAGCTTAATGCGGCTAGTGTACCTATTGGGCACCTTTGCGCCTAAGCTGGTAATGGTGGGGGTAATTTATTGGACAGACTGTATTTTGTATTCATATGACCCTCATGTTATTCGTCATCACCTTCATCCCAGGTTGTACGTTCCACTGCTGGACACAGGTCTGGGAATGAAAGACTTGTATGTTTTTTGTTTTTATTAGATGTTATTAGGTAATTGAAAAGAAATAAATTATTCCTCTTAAATTAGCTTTGTGTACGCATTATTTTATCCAGAATTAACTCAACAGCCACCTAAGTTTATCTTTAAGCAAATTCCAGCCCAACGAAGCAAGTTGAGCCTGTACGTAGCGAGTTCGCACCTACGCTGCACAGGCAATTCATCCACATAAGCCCGGCTTGGCGTCATGTAGATTTGTCAGAGTAAGCCATTTAGCGGCGCGAATTAATCTTTACTTTCCAGGCTCATGTTACTTCGATTAATTATGGTACATGTGTTTGTATGGCTTGAATTCTGTGGCACTTCGACGTGCACGAGTATTGGTAAGCAAGAAATTTAGATACGCCCTTTTGGACCGCGCCGAAATGTGTCAACTCCGAAATGAGTTCATTTGGAATCATGATAGAGTTAGCAGTGTTGGCAAAAAAATCATGTAAATCCGGAGCAGGATCTGGCGAGATTTATACTCCTCGCTTGTGATACTTTTTCTTTAAACACATAACCTGGCCTAATCGCAAGTGCGTCATCATCTTCCATCATGGCAAGCTTTAAGAAACCGACCATTTGATTGTTTTTGTAAGCAACTTCCAAGTTGACAAGTGATTCAATTTGGCATCTTGCTCTTTTCTGTTCAGAGGTCTCTTGCACAGGAACATCAAAAATGTTAGATCATTAAGTTCCAAGTCTTTCAGGCCGTGTATAATCAAAGAACAGTACTTGAGCTGCCGGGTGTTGTGTGTAAGTGATTCATTAAAAAATTAGGGCCCTGTTTTATGCTTAAGGTTTTTATTTTAAATTGAAATATCGGTATTAATGTTCAGTCCCAATCTTAACTCTTCTAACTAGTAGTCCATGTCGATTTCCATGTTTCTTTTTTATCTGCTTTGTAAATGTCACGAATACATGTTTTTGTTTATTTTCTTTCTCATTAAAAAAAAGTGAGTTTTTTTAACATCATGATGAAATTTGGTAGAGAGATAATTTAAATTTTTTTCGCTATCTAAATCTTGTTACTTTTGTATTATTAAAGTACCTACACAACGTAACTCCGAAGTGTGAAAGACAGAATTTTACAAGAAATATGCATGGACTTACGAATATTGAATCGCCTAGCGTTTATTTGGGCGAAAATTTAATAAGTATCCCAGAAGTATGTTGACCGAAAGCCTGATTTGTTAAATAATTTTCACAAACGCAGTTTTTCCCAGTAGCGAATTTTCACATCGCAGTTTTTCACGTTCGCAAATTTATTTATTCGACTTTTCATGTAGCGATTTTTCATGAACCTTTTTTAAATGTTCGTGATTATTTTTTTCGTTTATTCTACCAGTTGATTTTTTTTTTCAGTCGCCTATATTTTCAGCAGCATTAGGCAACCCACGACTGATGTTGACTGAGCCCCGCTTTGCCATCATCATCATCATCCTAGCCTATTTAAGTCCCACTGCTGGGCACAGGCCTCCTCTTAGAATGAGAGGGCTTGGGCCGTAGTTCCCAAGCGGGCCCAATACGGATTGGGAACTTCACACATACCATTGAATTACTTCACAGGTGTGTGCAGGTGTCATCACGATGTTTTCCTTCACCGTAAAGCTCGTGATCAATTTCAAATGTAATTTCGCACATGAATTTCGAAAAACTCAGAGGTGCGGGCCGGAGTTTGGACCCACGAACCTCTGCTTGAGAGGCGATAGGTCAAACCACTAGGCCACCACGGCTTCGCCATACTCTAAGACATTTATTTAGCGTGATGGCATAAGTTGTTAATGCGGGCGAAGCCGCGGGTCAAAGCTAGTTAATAATAAGCCCCGAGTGAAGTCTGAAGTCCCGGGTAAGGTAATAGTTATGAGTGAAAATTACGAAAGTTACATTATAAAACAAATAATATCCCTACGTCCTCGAATTTATATTGGTTTCTGCAAATTTTCAATGCTCTTAAGGTTTGTAATCACTTGAGGTTTCTGTTGATGATGCTTGAGAACGAACTGATACTCAAGATGTGATACTTTATCTTGTGACCTTTGAGCGCGACTCAAGGAGCTTCGTAGCCTTCAAGCGGAGGTGATTACGGATCTCCGGTTATATCTTACTGTTCAAAAAATTGTTATCTATCTATTCCTATATACGGTGGCTCATTTCGATCGGTCAGTATGGGAAAGTCTGAAACTATAAGACATATGAAGATCTGTTCTTAGGAACCATGTCATCGATTTTAGTAACAAGAAAAACTGCATTGTAATAGTACATATCGGCAATAAGTATCTACCTCAAGTAATCTCATACATACTTTGTTCAATTAACACAATATCGTCTATATACCTACAAAATTTTCAGCCACAATTCACATGGCCTACAATTCTCAAGGCTCATTATCTCTAAACGAGATCCATACATACAGTTTTCAGCGTGTGTGAGCGGGACGCAAGAGTATCGAGCGAGTCGGCTAGATATCAACGCTTAGGCACGCTCGGCCAATACTCGTAGTTGAGTACTTCAGACGATGTCAAGAGAATGCTTGTTAACTTTTAACCGCGGCTTTGTTCACATATTTAAAACAAATTAAACAATAACGCGTTGACTGTGATTTGATTATATTCTAGGAAAACCTTGTTACGTTCAATTTGTGTAAGTAAGGGTGACCTGCAATTAAAACTGAAATCTCATCAGATACATAAAATAGATTTTTTTTTCCAAATAATTCATAAATTTCCCAACTGGTTTACTTGGACGAACAATTCAACGAACTAATTAAGATATTTTAGAACTACCCTGTAGCACCCTATTAGGTTTGTTTAGGTCAATTTTATAACAGTTCTGAAGTACTTACAATAAAAAAAAACCGTTTGGGAAATGAATTATGTGAAAAAAAATCGGCGAGGAGTTAGAGAACTACCAGATATAATAATATTCCGAACCAATCTCCAATACGGAATATTACTGCAATTTTCTGCCATCAGAGTGCAGCACTAGCACAAAACCGTAAACAGTTTTTTTGAGTAAGTATCTTAAATGCCATAATAAGTATTAATTATTTCAATGTTTTTTTTTGGAAATATAGCTCTATCTAGGAGTTTCTCTGAAAGATAGAACCCGCAACGAGGCTATCCGACACAGAACTAAGGTCATCAACATAGCTCAGAGAATTAGCAAGTTGAAGTGGCGTGGGCTGGTCATATCTGTCGAAGAACCGACAACCGCTGGAGTAAACGAGTTCTTGAGTGGGGACCGCGTCTTGGCAAACGTAGTGTAGAGCGCCCTCCGGCCAGGGCCAGGTGGAGTGACGATCTGCGAAAGGCTGCTGGTAGAAGCTGGATGCGTCTAGCCGAGGACAGGGCGCAATGGCGCTCTTTGGGAGAGGCCTATGTCCAGCAGTGGACTGCTATAGGCTGATGATGATGATGATGATGATAGCTCTATCATTACTATCGATGCAAATATCATGTTATTTTGTTACAAATAAATATATCATGATTTCTATAGGTAAATACTCTTTGGTCATGATCTGTCATGGCGACAAAATATAAAGAGAACTGACGTTCTCATTGAGGTTTGCGCTAGTGTAGCCACCTGCGCAGAGCTTTGCCTAATATGCCCTATTCTCCATTACTAACGAAGAAGCAAGGTATCTTAGGTTAGTTCTTAGGACTTAGGTAATGATTATTCAATAAATTAAACTTATACGTGTTACTAATATTGTAGTTCATTAACAGAGTAGGTACTCTTCTTTTAAATGTTTCGAGTCAGTGGGAGCCCTTAGTCTATCTCTAAAGGCATCGTGATTTTTCTTCATAAATTGGAATGCAAAAGCGAACGGTAAAGCTTGCGTGTTCGTTATGCGGGTAGGTTCCATGTTTTTAGATCTTGATGTTAAACGTAACTATTTGTTAACTGGTAAAAACAAGGTCGGCTCTGACATGATTAGTTGAGATTTATTGAATTTCCAGAGGCAGGTTTAATCCGGTTTTGAATGTTAATTTTTACCTGTTTGCTCGAAAAAAATATGTGGTTTTTTTTTAAACTGTAATAATATAATTATGGGTATCAAATGAAAGCTAGTAATTATAGTACATTTTAATTTTATTGAAAAACGTTGCGTCACCGTGCGCGTTGAATTCTATCGATATCCCGCTGGAACTATGCAACTTTCCGGGACAAAAACTGTCCTATCTTTCTCCGGGTCTCTTTCATCTAAGTCAGTTCAGCGGTTTAGACGTGTAAAGTTACAAAAAAACAAACCGACTTAGAAACTTCCGCATTTATAATATAAGTGAGAAAAGTGGGATGTAAAACCCCTCTAAGGCTGGCTTTTTATGCGATTAAGCGGATTATATTTTTAAATATGGTACCTTCTGTCATTATAGGTACAGTCGAGTTCATAAACTTGTGAGCAAAAATTTGATCAAAAATATCTGTACACGACTCTATTAATAACGGCGTAAGCGTGTTCAGATATTTTTGATCAAGTTTTTGCTCATCATTTTATGAACTCGACTGTACCACAAAAATATTCATAATTAATTATAAATTCTAATTGAAAGTTTTTTGAAGACGATAGTAAACTGTCGATGTCATTTGATTTATCGGTTACAATGTGTCCGGCATATTAATTATTATATTCATTATTTTTCAGGACACGTGGGAACTATAGCTCAAGCTCTTTCATTCTGAAAGCAAGCCTGTGCTCAACTATAGTATATAGATGGTAATGTTGAGAGTGACTTTAGTATTATTTTATTGCTGTATCATCAACAATCAACTTGAAAATCCACAGGGATTTGGTATAGAATAGATCCAACAACATAGAGACTGTTTCAATACGATGCCAAAGCAAGTTCAGAAAATTGTACAATTCCACAACGTTCTGTTGATTTTATAAGTCCCGATAGCTATTGATGCTTCAACGAGGTCGATGGCAGACGATGTTCACCGACATACACCGACGTAATGCCGACTTACACCGACACAGCGACTTTGCCGTTCGTCGACATTTGCTACCATTGGAAGTAATAACCGTAGCAAACATAAGACGTCCAGCCAATTGGGGCTTGGACTGCTAAAAATATCCAAAGGGGCTACTACGAAACTCGGAAATCGAAGTTCGTGTTTTACCGTCCCTCTCTCTCGTATCAAATAATATTAGCGTTAGTGGAACTGCAAGATACGAAGTTGGAATTTTGCACTTTGTAGTAATAGTGCCAGTTGCCTTCGAGAAAAGGTATTTTCTTTTTAAAATAGCTTGTAAAATCGGATACGTTTTTAGTATCCTTGGCATATTTTTCAAAGATGAAGTAGTGATGCATGTGGTTGTTTGTAACATTTTTCCATTAAATAGCTAAGGAGAAATTACGCCACAAGTTTTGGTTCCAATCTAATTATAGCCAGTTGCTTAAGTGGTATAATAAACTAAATTCGAAGTTGAGGTTTGGGTTCGTTCCCGTTCACGCAGATATAGCACGAAAAATACGTGATAGGTATTGGTGTTTAATATGGTTTTAAGATGTATTTAATTTTTTACCAGTGCTCGTCCCAATAATGGCATGCTTTAATCTTATGTCATTAGCAATAGAGATGACAGCAGGGTGTCATCTATTGGGCATTAGCACCCAAGTGCTAAAAGTCCGAACGTTTACCTTAGTTTTTATCCCGGAAAAGTTTATAGTTTCTGATTACACGCCATAAATGAATGTGAGTATAATGTATGTTTTCACGCTCGTTCTTTTTAACCCCCGACGCAAAAAGTGGTATTATAAGTTTGACGCCAATGTTTGTCTGTTTGTGTGTCGGTCTGTCTGTGATATCGTAGCTTTCGAATGGGTGGACCGATTTTATGCGGTTATTCTAGGCGAAAGCGAGTTTACTTGTGGTGGTTTATAGCTAAGTTTCATTAAAAACGGGTTAGTAGTTTTTGAAATATTGAAAGAAGCAAAGAGAGATTTCTTTTGGTTCCATAAGCACCACCACCTTACAGTAATTAAGACTAAAACTAGCACTAAAACTAAGTAACTTAGTGATACGGCAGGACATCAAAAAGGAAGAAGGAAGAAGGAAGGATGGAAGGAGGAAGTCCGAGGAAGGAGGAAGGAGGAACTTTGAAATGACAATAAAATGAAATGAAATGACAACGGTCTTCAAAAAATCAAAAATCAAAATCAAAATGTATTTATTGCGGTTATGGGTAATAAATAAAGTTGATAGACAGCAATACATAACGAAGCGCCATATCCTGCCTGCTAGAGGCGTACACTACTTAAAATATTATAATAAGATAAAATATGTCATATGGCTTTCAACTTTTCTAAGTTGGTAAGGTTAAATAAATAAAATAAAATAAAATCAGTTGTTTCAGGTCATTCTGGTAACATATATTTTTACATAAATAAAAATTAAACAAAATTAAATACAACTAAATATGTTGGTTAAGTTATGTATGCTCTAATGTGATTTGAAGGTTAACAATCCACATGTCATGTTTATTAAAAGTTGAGTCAGTATGATTTTATTTAATAATGGACTTAGAACTATACTATTGCGTTTCAACAAGCTCGAGACACGTCTAAGCTATCGAACGCTTTCAGGTACTATTCGGACTCTAGAGAGTTGTTGTTCTGACAAATGTATAAGATAAAAGTATACGAAGATTTTGCGCTTTTTCTAGCTATTATTAACAGACGTGTCTACAATCGGAGTGCTAAGAATCAATAGCTAAAAATACTACGCCGAGGAGAATTTTAGTTTTGCTGATATAAGGTTAAAAATGTACAAAGTATCATAAAACACCATCATCATAATAAATTATCAGCCACAGGACGATCACTATTGGACATAGCCCTCCCCCACAGGATGTATATCCGTTTACTTCGGCAGACGATATTGATATGACCTACATGATAATTAAATTTTTCGAAAAATTGAAAAAAAATATTTTTTTTTGGAAAATATTTTTTTTGCTTGTAATAGCTTCACATTCATTGTTAATTATTAAATTATAAAACAAACAAACTTGACGAGTGACATCAACGTGTCACATAAGAGAGGCATCTAAAAAATCCCCATATTTAACTTTCATTTGCTAAATATGTGTGAATTAAACACGGATTAGGTTATGGACTTTAAAAAAAAAACTTTGGTAAACCGTGAATAAAAAAATGTTACCAGTGTTAAATTGTCCAACTTTTAAACTCTCTCTACGCTCTATTCGTGACTTAACTTTTAATATTAAACCCAGCCATCTGCCTACGCGGTGGATACGCAGATTATATCAGCTTTTTACTAGCCTGTACTTTACGACTTGGCAAGGGCCTCTATTTCGATAAAAAAGGGTGACACCATGGAATAAAAACACCATAAAAATGTAGCGCCGTTTGAGATCTGTGCGTAATATTTTTTGACGCGAGCACATTGCCCTGGATTTCCGCAAGGTTCTATGTTCGTTTGAAACTGAAAGTTATATACCCTGTTGGTGTTTGAACAAGGTTAAATTTTGGTGGACGTAGAATTAACGTAAGTAGTATTAGAAGGTTAGAATTGCGACTGATGAGATGCCAGGGTTTACTGTAGTATGTTTTCTTTGCGAATGACATGACTGAGCGTCAGTGGGTTATCTGTATAATCCAACTTCCTATTTAGATTTATGGAAAAAAATGAGAGTTTGTGAAGCGTATGAGTGCGTGCACGCGTGTTTCAAATAAATAAATAAATTAAGATTGGTTTTTTGGAATCTTCTTGTTTTTTTTTATTTCAATTCCAAATTTTTACTTTTACGC
Source organism: Choristoneura fumiferana (assembly GCF_025370935.1). Classification (NCBI taxonomy): domain Eukaryota; kingdom Metazoa; phylum Arthropoda; class Insecta; order Lepidoptera; family Tortricidae; genus Choristoneura; species Choristoneura fumiferana. The sequence continues at coordinate 22,229,705 of NC_133489.1, read as the reverse complement.
ATTCCGTAAAACCTAAATTTACAAACGAAATATAGATGCACAGAAAAACCAGAAAAATAAGACCATCACTGGTGAATCGAACCCAGGTTCGGTAATTTAATTTGATTGCTAGTAACGATATCTCTTGTCCGGTGAGCGGTTAGTTCCAATGGAGTGCGAAAGTTTCTTGATGAGGGCTACGGCATAGATGTCGCTAGCGTCACTGCTTAAGTGGCTAATAAGAACAACAAGCTGAGATGTGAGATGCATAGGGGAAATTCGTGTCGGTACGTTGACCATCTTGGTGTTATAGCACGCGTACGGAATAAGGACTGGGTTCGATTCCCAGTGATGCTTATTTTTCTGCTGTGCATCTATATTTCAGTTTGTATTTTCAAATAAATAAATATCACGGGACAATTCACACCAATTGACCTAGTCCCAAAGTAAGCTTAGCAAAGCTTGTGTTATGGGTACTAAGCAACAGATAAATGTAATTATATAGATAGATACATACTTAAATACATAGTAAACACCCAAGACCCGAGAACAAACATTCGTATTTCTCATACAAATATCTGCCCCGACACGGGAATCGCACCCGAGACCTCAAGCTTCGTAGTCAGGTTCTCTAACCACTAGGCCATCTGGTCGTCTAAACCTCTATTTTAAATAAACCGGCAAGAAGCTAACGAGATAGCCTAATGGCCGTTGGGTCGAAAAGTTCTCGAATGGAAACAGCGTAGGACGACCACCAACGAGGTGCATGGATGACCTAGTTAAAACTGCAGGTTCAGGGTGAATGCATGTCGGCTTCCAAGGGAAGCTGCTGAATTTCTTTGGAGAAGTCCTATGTCCAACAGTGGACATCCTACGGTTAAATTATGATGGTAATGATGAAGCTCAGCCAGGTTTTTTTTTTTATTCGACTGGATGGAAAACGAGTAAGTGGGTCTCCTGATGGTAAGAGATCACCCATAAACATCTGCAAAATGCTGCACCATAGGTATAGCAGATGCGCTGCCAACCTAGAGGCCTATGATGGGATACCTCTAGTGCTAGTAATTTTACCGGCTGTCTTACTCTCCACGACGAAACACACGCACTGCTGCTTCACGGCAGGATTAGCGAGCAAGATGGTGGTATACCTATTTATCAAAATAAATATATAATAAAACGTGATTTTCACTCATAGTCAAAATACCACGAACGGGACTGCACGCTAACACACATCGCAACTGCATTGTTGCCGAAACGTCGAAGTAAATATTACTCATGTGTGTTAGCGTGACAAATCCCGTTGGTGGTATTTTGACTATAAATATATACCTAATGTTAGGTATTTAATTACATCCAAAGCACGCTTTTTTCATTACGGATTCCGACCAATATTTACATAACATAGTTCGCACAGCGATGTCAGGTGTCGAATCAATATTTGATACAGGTTTTTCCGGAATTGACTGTAAATTCTGATTCTACGCCGACTCCCAATATTACACTAGGGATAAAAGTGGGCAATATACACTGTATTTTACTTCTTCTATGAGCAGGCCTCTGCATCAGAGGTGTGGAGTGTAATTTTGTAGAGAGCCAAGTTGTATACGAGTATTTTTGAGATTAAAGAGAGGAAAAACAAAATTTCAGCTTGATACCTCCACGCGTTCCCCAAAAAAAGTGTCTTGACAGACAGACAAACAGACGGACAAAAAGTGACCCTATAAGGATTCCGTTTTTTCCTTTTGAGGCATGGAACCCTAAAAAAGGTCCTTCAACCATCTATTTAAATATGGATGGGTTTGATTGTAACGTTAATTAAACTAAATCACCATGCGTCTGAATTAAAGTTAGCAACAAGCAACCTAAACGTTCTATTTTCACTTTATCAGATACTTCGCACGCGTAAACATTTATAAATATCCAGCAGTTGAATGGACTTTTAGATAAACCTGGTTGGACTAATGAATAAACTGTTTTCTACTTCATTTCAATTAAATTTTCTAAATTCTCTAAATTACGTTTGAAATTTACCACGATCTTTACGGTGAAGGAAAACATCGTGAGGAAACCTGCACGCACCTGTGAAGTAATTCAATGGTATGTGTGAAGTTCCCAATCCGCGCTGGGCCCGCGTGGGAACTACGGCCCAAGCCCTCTTATTCTGAGAGGAGACCGTGCCCAGCAGTGGAACATAAATAGGCTGGGATGGGATGGATCTTCATGAAAGTTGCATTAAAAACAACCGTTCCAAATTTCACGACTGTAAATCCAGTAACCGCACCGCAGGTATATGCTATTTCAGACGTCCTGTTATCTACATACCATATTTAGTCAAATACATGCAGTCGTTTTAGTGTGAAAACCTAACAGACATACACACACATACACCCACAAACTTTCTCATTTATAATAATTATCCCTACTCTACGGCGTAGAGTAAAAATGTATATTTTGAGGTTAAGTAGATTATCAATAGTGAATTCACTTCAAATAATAATTAATTTGCTAAGTCTAGACACCGAAATTTTTTCCGTCCAGCGTTGTATGAAGACCACAATGTTTCAGTAGATTCGGGAAATACAATAATACTTACATAGTAAAATCTCAGAATTTCGTTTAAACTATCAGACTTATTGATTTACGCAAGCAAAGTCGCGGGTAAAGGCTAGTAAAGTTTAACAATCATAATTCCTATTAATAATATTTCACACGTTCTACGATACTGCTACGAAGCTACGCCAAGGCTACGACGTAGCGTTACGGAGATTTGTATTTTCCTCTAATATAAGCATGTAAAGCTAAGTAGGTATTTTTATTAAATAGCCTTTGATGGTGCGTGATGATGGACAAAAGGCCTCCACTCTTTACATCCAAAACTCTCCATCTGGCACTATGTCAGACACTATGTATCTCTTTCTCGGTCTCACTTAACAAATTTTCAGGAGGCATTTGATTTTTATTTGCATTAAAAATCTTTATCATTCCTTTTCTTTCGCAAATACAACATGATAATTTTAGTTAAGTCATGAAATCAAAACCCACACAAACGCGGCTCTGTAATTGAATGATACCTTGTCTATCCCTTTTTACGACATTAACTCATCCTGGTCACTCTAGGTTTGTTTGAGTGCTCTCAAATAACAGTAAAAAAAGCTACCAACAGTGGTCTGACCGAAACCTTAAAACTCGTCGAGCTAAATTGTATATGCGTCAGGTTTTTTATAAGACACTATACACCCCGCTAGTTTTTGTAATTACTTAAAAACAATCCAAAAGTCACTGGCTACTTGAAAAAAAAGTAAAATCCTTCTGTCAAAAAGGATCTGATTCGAAGTTTGAAACTTCAGCCGCCAGTTGGCCGCGAGCGGTCGCCGCGAACGCACGCACGATGCCGCCGTGATGCTCCGTACGCTCATCCTGATATACGTCGCGTCGTTGGTTCATAGTGAATACAAGGGTGATATTGTGAAACATGTGCGTCATTCCAGCAGGACACTTATAAGGCATGGGAGGTCGAGGGCTCACCTGACGAGGCTACACCGGGCCAGGGAGCTCGTAGCCCAGGATATAGACGCGGAACGGAGCAGCGAGCTAGGTAGTCAACTTTTTATTAAGGCGGTATACGATGTCTTTAAACTGACATCCACTGAAATGATATTCACAGAGCTAGGTAGTTAAGTTTTTTAAGGCTGTATGATATACGGTATTTTTAAATGAAATCCATCCTGCTGATATCCACTGAAATGACATTCACATAAGTATACAAATTGGCAATATCGGAACAGAGCAGCATGCCAGGTATTCAAGTGTTTTTAAGGCGGTATGATACACGGTGTCTTTAAATTAACATCCACTGGAATGATATTCATATAAGTGTAAATTAGCACAGCGAGCTGGGCAGTATTTTTTTTAAGGCAGTGTGAAAGTGTACATTGAACTGATACTGGCATAAGTATCTGAATTGACTATAAAGAAATAGAGCAGTGAACTTATTAAGTTTTTTTTTTAATAGCGCCATGATACATGGTGACTTTAAATTGACATCCACTGAAATGATATTGACATAAGTATCTAAATTGCCAATATTGGAACAGAGCAGCAACTGAATTGTTATTCACGTAAAAATACTAATCATTATTGGTAATTTTAGATTACCAGATCTTTTAATTGTCCTTTATACGACTGAAAATATAACTGTATATAAAAAATAATCCGAAATATTTCAACGGGGTTAGGTTACTTTGATTTTATCTAATTATTTTTCATTGGAGTTTCGATTCCAAACAATGGTAACGCCTTTTATCCTCATCTCATCATCTCGTCCTTTATACGTCCCATTACTGTGCGGATAGGAATATTCACACATACCTTCGCATAATGTGTGCAGGTTCCCTCACGATGTTTTCCTTCAGCGTAGCTTATGGTATTTCAAATCTAATTTCGAATCCTATTTTACTCGCTGCAATATTTCGGAAGCATTGTTTGTATGTAAATACTTTATTGTACATAAAACATAAAATAATACAAAGAGAAAACAACAAACCCAAAAGAGTACAAAGGCGAACTTATCCTTAAAAGGGATCTTTTCAAGCTAACCTAAACTAGAAAAGAAAACTCAAAGATAAGCGAATAGTAATTTATGCACAGTGAGTAGAAAGAAATATATAACATAAATTAACTATACTAAATAAACAAGAATTAGTATGACAAATTATATATAATTACATATGCACATATAATATACTTACTATTTAACTGGACTTGATACACACCAACACATTATGAATAAACAATAGGTACATATAAATACTATTATTTCCACAGTTTCTTCAATCTTTGTAATAAGTTTAGTATAATTTTGTCAAAAAAAAAATACTTTATTATTTTAAAAAGGTAAGTCCAACTATGACAGTCATTAGTTACTTTCTTAGCACTAAAAGAGATGACGTTATTTTTAAAAAGATGCTACATAATTAACAAAAATATTCCAAATACTTTTTGTTATACGAAATAGTTACTTTTGTCATTTTTTGTATGTAGAGGAAATGATTAGGTGGTTTACTAAAATGTTTCGGCGAATAACGTTTCGCAACCTGTTTCATTTCGCAACTTTTCATTTCCCAACTGTTTAATATTTCTGAAACTGTAAATATTTCAGGATTTTAATAAAACTAACCTAACCTAACCTAAAGGGTTCTACACGATGGCCCTGAAATAAATCCTGAAATATTTACAGTTTTAGAGTTTGCGAAATGAAAAGTTGCGAAATGAAACAGGTTGCCAAACGTAACGTTGCGAAAAGGCAGTACTCGGATTAGGTTTAATCTGATTAAAGTAAATCGCCTGTCAATAATGACTATAATAATTTAATAATGGTAGATATTGATGTCTCTAAAAATATACTTAAAATAAAAAAAATCTAAGAACTGGCTCTTAAAGACATTCAAATTTTGACCTCGCCTAGTCTCTTTAACTCCTTCATGGCCAGCCCAGCATAAATTAAATTTAAAAAATTACTCTTACAACTATACAATTAAACCTTTATGTTTCCCTCTAGGTACTTAAATAAAAGTAAAATATGAGCACTTGTCAAAAAAACACATCAATCAATCATAAGTATATTAAATCATAATCATAATAATGTTGAGGGATGATTGATTGACATTCACAAACTATCAATCACGTTCGCTTATTTGGTTTCAAATTAGTTACTGCTCAGTTTTTTTTTTTTTCATAAAAATACTAAAGGTTTGTTTCACCACTCATTGATAAATTTTATCTGACAGTGAAATGTCATATCGTCTCTGTTTATTCGGACAAAGCAAACAGAGACGGCATCACAGATATGTGTCACATAAAATTCATCAACGATTGGTGAAAAAGGGGGTAATAACGACTTGGCTCTCGTAACGTGAAACATTAAATTTGGCAAATAGAAATTCTGGCACTACAAAATTCCCATGGGAAAACTGAAAGGTACAATAATTTAATACCTTTAAATGAGTAATTCTTGTATATTTATTTATTTTGGGGATCTCGATAATAGCTCTGGGGATTTCAATGAAATTTGCTATATAGAGGTTTTCAAATTCTTTGGTCTTATCTCCAGTAAAACGCGTATTCTCGTTTTTTTTTTTTTGCGCGTTGCCAACCTAGAGGCCTAAGATGGGATACCTCACGTGCCAGTAATTTCACCGGCTGTCTTACTCTCCACGCCGAAACACAACAATGCAAGCACAGATTTCATATGTTTTCCATTTTCGCCATAAATAAGGTGGCTTGGTTGAAAGTAAGCAATGGATGCAAGTAGACTTGATGGGTGGATTGATGAAGTAACCCGTGATTTTTATATTTTTTGACAAATATCAGCTAGAGCTATCCGCACTGGGCCCGCGTGGGAACTACGGCCCAAGCCCTCTTATTCTGAGAGGAGGCCTGAGCCCATCAGTGGGACGTATATAGGCTACGATGATGATGATGATGATCAGCTAGAGGCGTATGGAATGCCCTATCTGCTTCTGTGTTCCCTAATCGCTACAATCGGACCGTCTTCAAATCTAGGCTGAATGGTCATTTATTGGGCAAGCTTGCTCCAACTTAGTCCACATCTTTGCTTACCATCAGGCGTGATTGGTCAAACGTTGGCCTATTTCTTATACATAAAAAAAACATCGGCGAATAGGATTTATATTTCTCCGATTCAAGTCCAGTGGAACTCAACAAACGTCTTAGTGGATTCGGGTCGGACTCTCTCGAATAATTCCGCAAAGAAATACGTTCCACTTAATTGGAATGAATTACATGATCACTGAATTTTTAATGATTCGTAATGCGATTACCTAATTAAATTCTCTCTTTTAAGAACCTTGTCGGCTTAATACGAATTGCGTGGCAATGGAGGAAAATATATTGCTTTTAGTCCCAATTCTTCCGTCGGAATTTGAGTTTATTCTAGTTCTGAAACGGAAGTAAATAAATAAAATAAATATCATGGGACAATCGACGTCAATCGACCTAGTCCCAAACTGAGCAAAGCTTGTACTATGGATAACAGGCAACGGATAAACATACTTATATAGATAAATACATACTTAAATACATATTAAACACCCAAGACCCGAGAATAAACATTCGTATTATTCATACAAAATATCTGCCCCGGCCGGGAATCGAACCCGGGACCTCAAGCTTCATAGTTAGGTTCTCTAACCACTAGGCCATCCGGTCGTCAAATGTGATTAAGTAACAGATAAGTTTAATACAAAAATGTAAAGTTATATCTAATCAAAGTAGAATTTATACACGACAATTTTTATCTGTAATTAGGAGTTGGAAAATATGAATAATCTGTTGAAATGGAGTTTAGTAGGTGAGATTCTCACGCAATACGGTATTTGACAAGTCCTGATTTTGCCATATCTTAATATTATTATGAAAATATAGATAAACAGATAGTGTTTAGCGAAAAGAAAATTTAAATCGGTTGAAAATTGGATTTATAGTAATTTTTTGAAAAATCTATGTACCTGTCTCTTTCTCAAACGCTTTTCTCTATGCAGCAAGTATGGCGATACTGGCGTGTGACGTCACATGCCAGTATGTCTTTCTCTGTCTAATCTTGAATTTCAAACCTTTGTAACTTTGTTATTTGTAAAGGTAGCTTAAAAATTGTTTTTCTATTCGATAACAGGCATTGTGTAGTTTTAATTTATAAAACATATACAAAATAGTCAAATACCGTATTAGCTCAGTGTTACTTAAATACATAGCCACCCTTCATTTATTGAGATGAAAGTATACACGAAGTATCTACGAGGAATTCGCCGTAAGTCTTCTATCTTACGTCAATATTCACTATTATTCACGACTTTGTTATCCATTTGAAAATGACAACATTTTACTCGTATGTAGAATTATAAGCTTTTAAAAGAGGTTGTAAGCTCATAGACTAGACCATTAGACCCTAAGAACATAAAAAACATAATTAAGAATTTACTTATTAAGGGCAACTCATAGCCTAGCAACTAAAATCTTTAAAAATAAAGATTAGCTAGGAATATCATTTAACTAATTGTAAAATTGTTATGAAATAAACAGTTATAATTGAAATTTAATTTTTTTTATTAGCAGGGTGACAAAGAAAAGAAATAAAAGAAAAAAATAAAAAAAGGTATTTTCGAAATAAGTATTAATAAAATAAAATAAAGTTTCGTCACATCGTATTACGTTGCGTCACATTTGAGACCGTTATCAATTACTGAATTAAAAAATAAATGTACAGGGTAGCCCATTTAGATCGGTCAGTATGGGAAAGTGAAACTATGATACATACGAAGATCTGTTCTTAGGAACCATGTCATCGATTTTAATAAGAAGAAAAACTGCATTCATACATTAAAAAAACCTGTACTCAGCTCGGGAATCGAACCCGGACGTTTTGAAATATAAAACTTTAATTATTAAAGAATATGATAACAATGCATTTTATGTATTTTATATACTAATATCGTGTTTCATAGTAACATTTATTGCTTATGACCGACTACTATCGATATCCAAATAAGTTTGTTTTTTAAAACGACCTGGTTCGATTCCCGTACTTAGAACAAGTTTTTTTATGTTTGAATGCAGTTTTTCTTGTTACTAAAATTGATGGCATGGTTCCTTAGAACAGATCTTCGTATGTCTTATAGTTTCAGACTTTCCCATATTAACCGATCTAAATGAGCCACCCTGTATTGTGCAAGTAAGGAATTACTAACACGATGTGCAAGTAAAAAGATATTAAAAGCCCGCAACTGGAGACTGAAGGTTTTTCGAGTCGAGCTTCGTAATGGAAATACCGGCCGTGAAACAAAATTTTACATTTATTAACAAATAAAATGGTGAGAATTGTCACAATGCACTTGGAATTTTTAAAGGCGCTCCCCGTTTTCATTGAATATTTTACCATTTCATTATAAAATCTTGCATTACAGCCATTTCAATATTTTACATTTACAATATTTTTTTCATAACATTTTTGTGTCCTATCCTGCCTTTTCGCAGAAATACAATTCCCAAATGTTTCATTTGCTTAAGTGTTTTATTTCCCAACTCTCAATTTACTCCGAAACCAAATTATTTCTTGGTGTATTATTTCGGGTATTTGATGGGTTTTATAAAACACAGTAGGTACCTAAGTTAGCTTAAGTGGTTATTATGAAAGTTCGAAAATAAATGGTTTCAGAGAAAATCGTGAGTTGTGAAATTAAACAATTTGGCAAATGGAACATTTATTGGGAATAATATTTCGCCGAAAAAACAAAGAACATTTTAAAAGATTTTCACCGAAATATTTGATTCAACGTGAAGAGACGACTTAACATCGATTTTTCGACTTTGTTTGATTGCAATTTGTTGATGTTTTCATACATTGTTGGTTTTTTCAAATGTCCTATTAATTTAAGACGTGACTATAATCTGTAGTCTACTTAAACCAATAAGTTGCTAAATTGTTCCAGAATAATATGAAGACAATGTGTACAAAATACCCAGATAAAAATATAAAATATCCATTAATCATAAACATTCGTATTTAGCGATGTTTGGAAATGATTTCGAGCAGCATTGGCGATCCCTTACTTGAAATAGCCAATCCACTACGTATGTAATTATGTCAAAAATACTTTTGAAGTAAGTCATAAGGAACATTGTAAATCAGTTCAAAAAGTATATTTGTAAATATCTCGTTGAGTTTCTTGCCGGATTCATCTCAACAGAGATTTTCCGAACCGATGGTTGTTTTTTTTTTGATATCAATATGTGCTTGTTATAGCCTAAATTGAATAAAGATATTTTGGCTTTGTAGACTAGACCTATCCCTACCGAGATTTAAACCGGGTACCTACTTACTTGGCTATTTGGCCATCAAAAATCCACATTAGAAACATGCAAATTGTCACGGTTAAAAGCACAATGTCAATTACTTGGACACGAGCTTGTCGAAGACTCGTAAAGTACTGTAAAAAACTTAAGTCCCTCAGTAGCTGAAGTGTAAAATAATAATAAAAGTCAAGATTAACTTAGGTCTTATTACAAAGAAAAGCCTGGGCGGCGCACTCCAGTTCAAAAGTTCTTAAGATTTTAATCAAACCGTTTTTCATTCTGTGCTTTTCAGTTGAAACAAAACTCTATCGACGACTTTCCTGAGATGAAAGCTTTAATTTCCTGAAACTTACAGCACATAAAGAATATTATTGAGCGTCCTGTAAAAAAAAATCAGTTTGAGATATAGATCTCCCAAACTCCCAAAGTCTCCCAAAGTCAAAATCGATCAAAACTTTATGCATTCCGAAGGCAAGCTCACGTCGTCTGCCGCCGCCCCCAAAGTTAGCGAAGATCCGAGTTCGTGATGTAGGAAGATTATTATATTCATTAAAACATACGTGACCTTATTAATCATGCAGTGTTTTCCATAATAACTTTCTAGTTTTCATTAAAATGACCTAGTTTATAGTTTCGATTGCATGTAATGCATAAAATTGCCCCAGCATATTTCAGAGGCACGGAATTGTTACTAAAACGTGACATCATGCACTGCAAGCGTTTTGACAACGCCAGTTCGTGAACAATTTATGAGATTGCGATTGTGTAGATTAAACTCATATTCCAAATACCACAAATTAGCTATTTATGAGGGCTGCGCACGATCGACGCGGTGAACGTTAACTCTATTATTTGTATTCTTTGCGCGGCCGAGCTGCTCGCCGCGCAATAATTATTTGGCAGCACACTCAATAAACTGAATAACGTTGGCTATGTCCAAAACAAAATAACAGAAAATGTCGAATTTCTTTTAAACTTTTTCCCAAAATTTACAAAATTCTACGCATTTTACTTAATTTTTTCTGTAAAATGTATTAAAAAACTAAAAAAAAATTGGTAGATATCGGTAAATTAATTTTAAAGTTTTGGAGTGATTTGGAGTAATGGTTTTTTTTTAATTAAAATGTACCTACAGATGCTTATGTTTAAATCGAAAACTTCAGACACGTCAATCGTGTTTTTAAAAAAGTTCGATTAATGCATAATATAAACTTAAAACTTTCTTAACTATTTCAAAAAGCAGATTTCTATTCGTTTGTTTTCCTAAATCAATAATTCTACTTGATTTCTACTTATTTCCTAGTTGCACATCGTTTTCTTAAGACAATTAAAACCGATTTGTATACTTTAAGACTGACTACAGGGATTAAATAAAAAAACAAAGATTTCGTAGGTTCGTAACTTCAACCCCCGGCTCGCACCTCCGAGTTTTTCGAATTTCTTGTGTGAAATTACATTAGAAATTTACGAGTTTTACGCTGAAGAAACACATCGTGAGGAATCCTGCACAAACCTGCGAAGAAGTTCAATGGTGTGTGTGAAGTTCCCAATCGGCACTGACCCCGCGTGGGAACTGCTGTCCGAGCCCTCTCATTCAGAGAGGAGGCCTGTCCCTTTCTATTCTATTCTATCGATCCGCCTCTCGACAAACTACTTTCAGGAGTTCTTTTAGTAACTACTTTTAATAAGAAGATAGAAAGAAGATCTCCACTGCTTAAGTTTAACAGTTGCCTAACAAACTTTTTCATTTTCATTTGAATCATATTTACATTAAAGTACCTACTATCCGCCTACTTTCAGGGCGGTAATATATCAAAACTTGCTTACTAACCGACATGATGGATATTCTAGAAAACTTTAGTGGAAAACTATTTACGTATATAAACTTGTGCGTTAAGCAGCATTTTCACCAATAATGTGCGAGAATGTGTTGCGAAGGATGTGTTTTTCACTAACCAATAGAAACGCTTAATTTACACATCCTCGCACAGCACATCTTTGGTGGAAACAGCTGAGCGGAGCGAGGCGAGGTAAACGAAGCGTTTCTATTGGTTAATGAAAAACATATTCCTAGCAACATATCCTCGCACATCTCTGGTGGAAACGCTGCTTACAATAAATCAGGTTTTACTTGAATCTCACTACTATTTTCACTACTATATTATTAAATAGGAAAGCTTGTAAGTCCGGTTATTTGTTTGTTTGTTACTTCATCACGGTTACCGTTAACCGCATCAGATCAAATGGAGTTCGGTACCTATAAAGATAGTTTAGGTCCCGAAGAAGGACATAAAGGATAGTTTTGTATACTGGAAAATTGCAAAGTTCCCGCGTGATAGCTATAAACGAATTCAGCGCGGACGTTTTTAACTATCACTAAATGTTCACATTACATGTTGGAAAAGCCTTGGTAGCTTAGTGGTTTGACCCGGGCTTGCATCACTGGGGTTTTTCGAAATTCACGTGCAAAGTTAAATTTAAAATTTGCCATGAGCTTTACGGTGCAAACGTCCTGAGGATAGCTACAAGTCTACGAAGCAATTCCATTGTTTAATGAATCAGGCGTTGCTTTGCAGAGGTCCATATCAATGAACTATTTAAAGAATTACTTTGCCAACACGCAACCTCACTATAGCTACGTCCATACGACAAAAGAGTGTCTGTCTGTGTCTGTCTCCACACTGTAAGAACACACACAAATTACACAAACCCAACCATCACCGGTTCACACTAACGCGTTTCGAATTCATCCGGAGTTCACCCTACATTCTCCATCTTAAAGTTAGCATTTTAAGCGTGAATAATAAACACACATACAAACTTTCGAAGTTGCAATATTTCCTTTGCCTTAACATCAAAGGTTCAACTTATAACCTTACAAGTTGCTGCCCCAGATTCTTAAACGGAGCCAAAAGAACGCTCCAAATAACTTTGCCTGAAACCCGTCCATTTCAGAACTGAATAAAAGCAATTTAAGCGGCAAGTGGGATTACCGTCACCTCGTATTATTTTGACAATCAATTATATCTGATGAGCGTCAACTGGCGAAAGATAAATGAAAACCTCATTTCCTATTTCACAAAACGTGTTTGACTAAAGCATTAGTTAGTAGCGTAACTCACTTAGGTTTAGCTCAGACAGGCTGGCATACAAATGATGTTTCGATTTTGTTTGAATGATTTTGAATACAGATAGTGCAATTATTAAACAAGGTGTTAATTAAATAACTGAAAACCAGAAAGTAAATTGCTCAGAATCGAGAGTAGAATCGATTACACTATCTACCTTTGAAAATTAAACTACCCATGAAAATTAAACTTTCCGAATAGGAGAGATGAAAAGATATCAAAAAACATATCATACATGCACATACATACATATACTCGAAAAACATAACCCTCCTTCGAGCAGTCGAGTAAAAACATTCGGGTTGACCTATTCAACTAAAGTACAGTAAAATTTTGAAATAATGAATCAAGTTTATTTTAAGTTATAGTTAATCCAATACTTGTTGGTATAATTATTTAATTGGTACATTATTATTATTTTCAAATTCAAATCATATGATATAATTTTTTTCTATTTAAATAAAAATCCAGTTTATAAATAACCCGATATTTAAACTGGCACGTGCTGGCGTACTTTAAGCAAAAAAATTTGTTAACTAAGAGTGGAAAATAATTTTGACTATTTATTAATTTAAATAATTGACTACTATGTGCCATTTATGCTGTATATTTCCCGTTACGATAAAAAAAAAATAGATCGTCAAATTTCCGCTTATGTGGCAGCCGGATTCGGCCAGCATCAACGCCCGGGTATCGATTACTAAAGTTGAGCGATACTTCGAACGGCCGCGGAAAACTCTATAAATATGGTCTCACTTTTGACAGCTCAGCAAATTATGTACTCGCACTCGCTGTCAGTGACTTGGGGTGCCACAAAAAATAATAAGTTTGCTGAAATGCTTGGACTATGTCGGGTATACAACTACCGTTAGACCTAGACATGCTTACATTATACACACACAGAAATAGTAATCCATACTTATCCATCCATAATAATATTATAAATGCGAAAGTGTGTTTGTATGTTTGTCCGTATTACACGTCAAAACGGAGCGACGTGATTTTTGGCATAGATAGGTTATGGGCCAGAGAGTGACATAAGCCACTTTTTGAACCGGAAATGCAGTTCCCGTGGCAACAGCGCGCGATAACTGAATTCCACGCGGGCGAAGCCGCAGGCAAAAGCTAGTAATAGAAAAATAAAATATATATATGTAGAATTATGAGTATGGTCCTTGTATGGTCATTACTATGTGTGGTTTATTAAGGATTGGCATTATAGCACTTACGAAACGCCAGTGTTGCCATGCGTGGCGCGCTTGACAGAGCCTGAGATCTGGACGCGGGAAAAGCGATCGTCAATTGTCAGTTTGTAAAAGAAGTCTGGCCCGAGTCTACAGTCTCAGGAACTGTTACGCGTTTCTTTATTATTTAGCTAGGCTTTTCCTTAAGTTATTGTGAATCGTTATGATAGCTGCATTTCTAAGATTTCAGTGAACGAGTGTCGTATTGTTTTGGTTTTATCTTGACCACAATTAGTGGACTTTTGTTAGTTCTTCAAAATAGTTTCATTCTCTGCCCGAATCCCACTTGTTAGGCCCACATTGATCATGTTACGGTCGGATCCCGGCTCTCTAAGTCCTATCTTACGACATATATATCACGGAACGTAACGGACAGACATACTTAAACACTCAAAAGCACCCGCAACGCGCCGAATACTCGTGCAGTATCACCGCTCAATCACTTTGTGGCGGAAATCGAAGACGCGGATGTGTTCGCCGACAGTTGGCATTCCTTGTTTAACAAGATATATATCTCTACTGTAATATATATTGTTAATAGTTTTAGGTTTTTCTTTTTGTTTTTTAACTAATTAGGTACTAGCTTTATAGGCGCTTTGGTTCATACTGTAAGCCTGTAAACGTTAATTAAGAACAAGTTAGTATTTTTCATACAAAATCTGCCCTGACGGAGGATCTATGAATAATGTAATGATCAAATTTTATATTTTCAATTTGTGTCGATTTAAATGTGTGTACAGTCGAACGAATTGAATCATGACCCAGGGTGGAACCTTTGTGTTACTAATGTCATGTTGACATCTCATACTTTTGTCAAGGAGATCTTAGTGAAATTGAATATTAAAAGGTTCCACCTTTCTTTGGTCATGATTCAATTTGTTCGACTGTACATCTGAAAAGTATTTGTCGCATACATTTACTTGCCCGAATTTAATTTGACCCAATTTCACTTGCCATACCAACGTTTGCCATAAAATATATAGAACCGTACTGTTTTCTGGACTTTTTTAAATGTCATCTTATAGAATGCAGTAAACCAACTACTATGTTAGTTTAATATCAACTCTGAAGAAAATAATATTTCAGAAACAACTTACTTTATGGCAAATGAGAATTATGGAAATCGATACATTATTGCATATGAAATTCGGGCAAACGATAGAGAACCGTTTTGCTACTGTATTTCGTACGGTGAGTGGGAGATCCGGAGGCCCAACTCCAAAGTCATAACTGTAATGGATCAAGAGATGGAAAATTGAATTTTCACTTGTCATGCTCGTAAAGTTCGTGTTTATGCTGGATCTAGGCGACATAAAATGACTTTTCATGCTATTAAAGTGAAAGACAGAGACAAAAAAAAGAAGTCTAAGACCAAGGAAATCAAGTAAAAACAGCCATAAACAAAAAAGTTTCTACATATTCTTTTGATTACTACGAGCATTAAATCCATTTGCCCCTCGACGAGTCTATCCACCCTCGCCGTACCAGCTCGGGTGGCTACATGAACGGCTTAAGTAAAATGGCTCGTTTTATGTTCTTGTTGTTCAATCTACTATTAGCCTACTGTAGGTAACTTTTACACCATATTTTTACCGTACGTGGAGCATATTGAATGCAGTCTCCAATAAGAACCTCTTCGATAGCTTCGTGGAACGTATTCACTGCCGCTTTTGGGCGGTATCTTGAACCTGGTAAAAAGTTTAGACTGTATGGCAGACATAACATACTCTTGTCATACATACAAATCTGTGCGGAACCTTCGGTGCGCGAGTTGACTCGCACTAAGCCTGTTTTTGTACTATGCTATAAAAGATATATTTTTTCTCTAGTAACATTTTACCCGTCTTGTGAGATTGCCAGCGGTGACACAGATGACCTAGACGGAAATGTGAGGCAGACCTAGTCTCAAGCGACAGGCCGGATATTGCTAATGTCAGACTCAGAGAGAGGTCACTATGTATCACTGTGTATCATTGTTGTGGCATTTTACTCTAGATACTTAAAGATGATTGATACTTTTTCCCGTACGAAAGTCTTTCTCGTTTAAAAGAAAGTACAAAATATCTCCTTACAGGTGAACATAAATGATATACGAATACTTATCAAAAGAAAATAAGGACAACTTAAGTTCGATCGGTAAAATAAAACCAACAATATGTACGTTTTTATCTGAATAAAATTTAATTCAATTATATCCCAACCTAACCTGACCAACAAAAAGCTGGAAAACCCATGACTTTGTCACTTCAAAGTTCTTATGTGAATTGGAGTATTCCTACACAAACTATTTTTTTTTTTCAAATCGATTCATAAGTAAATGACGGAGTTCTCAAGTAACAACCAAAAAAATACAACCGAATTGATAACCTCCTTTTCCTTTAAATCGCTTTAAAAAACATGCTGTCATTATCAATATAATGACACGTCATTGAAACGTTAGATATAAGACAAATGTAAGAAGTGATCAGTTTGAACGTCAGTCAGGTTATCATCTGACATTGCATCACGCGAGCCAACCAATCCCTGCATTCTTTCTGAATTTAAACCAATCAACATGCATGTCTATTTACAACCTCGAAATTGATTCGTATTTGAATCATAAATCGTTTTGGTTTTAGGTATGGCCACTTTTTGTGTGGAATTTGTTTTGAGTTACGCTTCCTGATATTATTTGTTCGTAGAAAATTGCTACTTGAATGCTAGATCAAGATTATCGCGAGCGGAACGGTTTTCGAAACTGCGGAACTGGTTTTATTCATAATTAAACGGGAAGGTGTGAAAAAGCTATGGTGGCCTAGGTGTTTTGACCTATGGTCTCACATGCAGATGAAACACTTTAATAATTTATTGAATCAGGCGTTACTATGCGGAGGTCCATATCAATGAACTAAAACAATAACTTTGCTCACCCGTGACCTTATTATAGCTAAGTTTATGCAAGATATGCGTGTTCATGCAGTTCCTCCACCTCCACACTAGAACACACACAAATCACACAAACCCATCTATCGCCACCACTACATTACACTGACGTTTCGAACTCAACCAGAGCTTATTATTATTTCTCTCTCTCTCTCTCTCTCTCTCTCTCTCTCTATATTTTTTCTCAAACCACCTACAAATAAAATTTTAATAACTTTGAATCGTCATTATTTTTTAAAACCACCTTGAATTTTTATCTATTTTAGTTATTGCTGAAATTTGACCTTAGCCGTAGTAAGAGACAATTGAATGTTGTGTGTGAAGTTCCCGATCCGCACTAGGGCGGCGTGGAAATTACGGCCCAAGCTCTCTCATTCCAAGAGGCCCTGATACAAACGGCGTACACTGCCATCTACCGGCGAGTAGCGAAGTAATTTATATTAGTTTAGACAGGTCCTATAATGCCTTTTTATTTTCGAGCTACGGACCCCTAACAAACCAGCAAATCTTACCAAACATCATAAATTAACGTTATAACTAGTTACATAAGGAAAAATGTCAAAACAAGTTTTTCCAGCTGAGAACATACAAAATATAACTCCCCCCTTATAACGATCGGCATCCATCTCTGTCAGAAGATGCTCCGGTATGATTGAATATGGTATTACCGAAGATATTGTCAGAGCCTATTGTTAGGGCATAGTTACATTTATACGGAACCGCTGAAAAAATCATGATGTTTACATCATTCATCATCATTTGGTACTATCTTGCTGGCCAGTGCTGCGACACTCCATACAATAGAGCAGGGGTGGCCAACTTGATTAGACCCAAGGATCTACTGTTTACTGATGAACCCCTGTGCGTTCTACCAATTACATACTTCTTGAAATCTTACATGAAGCAGCATAGTTCAGTATTAATATTTTTTGCCTTGCCACGATCGACTGGACTAATAGTCGCGATCGACCGGTTGGCCACCCCTGGAATAGAGCACTTACCCACAGCTTTCCTTGATACTTACAAGGAAAGATACCCAAGTCTCCGGTTTCAATTTGATTTATTTTGATATAATACGGTATTTGACTGTTTTGTATATGTTTTATAAATTTAAACTACACAATGCTTGTTATCGAATAGAGAAACAATTTTTAAAATTGAAGATTTGGTTTGAAATTGAAGATTAGACAGAGACAGACATACTTGCATGTGACGTCACACGCAAGTAGCGCCCTACTTGTTGCATAGAGAAAAGCGTTTGAGAAAGAAAGGTATATAGACTTTCCAACAAATCACTATAAATACAATTTAAAACCAATTTGAGTTTTCTCTACGCTAAACACTGTCTATATATCTATATTTTCATAATAATATTAAGACATGGCAAATTCAGGAGTACTCAAATACCGTATTATGATAAGGAGTAGTCCAAAATATCAGACACGTATTTTTTAGGGTTCCGTACCAAAAGGGTAAAAACGAAAACCCTATTACTAAGACTTCGCATCATTCTCATGAACTGTGATAGTAAGCCAGTTGACATTTTCACAGATTATGTACAACTGTAGCCGCTATAACAATAAATACTAAAAACAGAATAAAATAAATATTTGAAGGAGGCTCCCATACAATCTTTAACCTATTGGGAGAAAATTGTCCTTCATAGTACTACTGAAAAGTGACCATGCCCACTAACTTAAGTAGAGAATTTTGTTCTTTAGGTTTCATATTTATTTAGTTTTTGTTGTGTTGATCTATTTTTTTTTAATTAAGCCAGGGGGTATAAAAGTTTAAACAATTTTCTCTCACAAAACTCACGACTTGCAGTTCACATACAGACACTAGTTAATTTTATTCTGAAACTTCACGTAACTCTTGATTCAATTCTTCAATGCTGCTTGAGAAGCCATTACTGCCCTCTTAAGCCAAAATGCCCTGTCACAAAATCACTTTTGAGTTATTTACAACATGTAGCTTTTAAGACATTCTGCATTGCAGTATAATCGACAATTGTACTCTTGCTGGAGAAACCCTGCTGCGATCAACATTGAAGCTTACAGAGGGGAAGCAATCCCCTGTCGACTATTGGAGCGTGTAATCTGCAAGTGGTTAACCCACTGACCGGAGTCCAGGTCTAATTGCAAGCGAATCGGTCTCCTAGCCCGTTGTCCGTTCAAACAGCTATCGTATGCAAGTGTTTAGTGTAATAATTAATGTATTATGTAGTCTTTCAGTTAGATTATCTTACTGTCATTTGGTGCGCATATGGAAAAGAAACGACTCGAAATTATACGTCAAAGAATAAAAATGTTAATTTGAAATATATCGACTAGGAAAATTGTCCATCCTGAGTATCGTCGAAAATGATATCTCGTCTCATGAGACGTTTTTTTTCGGCATACAGCCAATTTGTCGATTTTACCATGGTAATGGTATGCCGTAAAAAACGACCACTTGTATTTACGTACACTCAGAAATATGACTATATTGTAAATATGTTCTACCCGAAATCATTTGTTTTGGGCCTAGATATTTGTTGTGACTTGATTTATTCTTTATTGAATCCTATAAAATTACGATTTAAAGCAGGGATGGGGAAACGTGGCCCGCGGGCCATCTCCGGCCCGCGAAGGCTTGAAATCCGGCCCGCTCCTCAACGGTTAATGGCATCGGCTTGAAATTAAGTACGGAAATAAGGCTTGAATGACAATGCAAGTACAGTCAACAAAAAGTGCAGTCAGCAAAAAGCTTGTATTAAAAATGAATTTTTAACAAAACTTATTTTACTTCATTGATATGGATCTCCGCAAAATAACGCCTGATTCAATCAATTATACAATATTTATTTTATTTTAGTACACTAGCCTATATATACATGAATGGCCTTCTCTTTGACAAACAAAACTAAAAAGTTGTGATTGTGAACACATTTTCCGACACGCAAAATATTGTGTCAAAAGTACTTTGAAAGCTTTCACAATCTTTCAATCTCATGCTGTCATGCAAGATGAAAGATTGCCGCAAAGATGCAAACAACAGGTGATCTGAAAGTCAGGAAAAATTAACAAAGGGCTAATGCTGGCCCAAAAGCGTTATGTATGGTAAAAAAATAACTATTTCTTATTACTTGTGTTTACTTGCGGCATAAATCCTGTAGTTGAATTAAAGTTATGAAGTTTTATTACATTCCCGTGGTAATTCCCAAAAATTATGCCGTATTCTTCATTGACATTGCACTAAAAACAACTGTGTCAAATTTCATGACTCTAAACGGAGCGGTTTTGAGTTTTTAAGATTTTATTCAGATCCCGTGAGAATATCGAATAAAAAGTACCCTATAATGGTATGCCAGATATCCAATTTTCTACATACCAAATTTCATTAAAATTTGTCCAGACGTTTAAACATGAAGAAGTAAAAAACACACACACACACACACACACACACACACACACACACACACAGAACTCACTAACGTTCACATTTATAATATTAGTAGGATATTTGATAGCTTTCTCAGTGATTGCCATTTTACCCCCTTTGGAACTTCACCTGATGCCGGGCAGTAGGCTATAGGGTTTCTAACTGAATGCCTAAATCAGCCTAGGCAAATGTTCAAAGCCAAGGACCTCAAAACGAGCTTGTGACAGGACTACAAAGCCAAAGTTTAATCTGAATCGCCTTTGTACTCAATTTGACTAAAATATTCCTTTGATAGTTTGAGCACAAAACATAACAAGTGCTATCTGTTAGGAGAATATCGGATTGACATGATATATTTGCATTTGATTTGTACTTGCACGACTTTGCCCACGGATAGAGCTCTCTGGCCCGTGGGAATTTCGAAAAATGCGTCGTCCTTCTCTATGGCACAAGTGGAAACTATAAACAAAATTTTAACTTTCTGAGTCAAATGATTTGGGTACACGTTGGTAGATCATCATCATCATCATCATCCCAGCCTATATACGTCCCACTGCTGGGCACAGGCCTCCTCTCAGAACAAGAGGAACTTTGGTAGATAAATAAATAAATTAGTCAAGTAAAATTTTTCATTGAGCTTGTGCAAAATGATATTTTGCGTCCGGTGGATATCTTGCTGGGTTTTCTCCCTTTTCCCAACTCACGATTCCCAACTGTTTCATTTTCCAACTGTTTCATTTCCCAACCTCTCGATTCATTATGATACCATGTTTTTTTCGGAACTTTCATAAAACAAACTTAACCTAACCTAAAGTGTTCTATTGGCTCTGTGCAAGACATTAGTGCAAAACAAGCACAACATAGCGCTTGCAACTTTGTTAGCTAGACTCTGACGTTTTGAAATTTCATCGCGACATTGTGCCAAAAATCTAACCTTTCACGTATTAATTTATAATACAAAATTACTGTGATACCGTGATTTGGGTGGACAAAAGGTTGTGAATCCATTTTTGAAATGAGGTAAGTAAAATTTATTCAAAAAGTGTGTTTTATTTTGGTTATGTCAGGGTTTGTTTACTTCATGTTTAGTTGTACTTTTACTGTAAAACAAAAAGATGAAGCTAGTTTAATGGTTTCTTTAAATAATAGTAAACATATCGATCGTTCTTGTATCGCTAGTAATAAATTAATATTGTTCTCACATCAAAATGAGTATCACTTGAAGTTGCTCTAACCGGATGCCAAGTGGTTAGAGAACCTGACTACGAAGCTTTAAGGTCCCGGGTTCGTTTCCCGGCCGGGGCAGATATTTGCATGAATAATGCGAATGTTTGCTCTCGGGTCTTGAATGTTTAATATGGATTTAAGTGTGTATTTAAAGTGCTGTCTTTGCCAACAAACTGCTTAGCAGTTTGGCGAAAATAGACCGGTTTTGTGAGTATTCGATATAAAATTTTAACCACCAACCACTTCAAAAGGAAAGTTGTTGGTATCTGCTGGAAATGTCCGGGATATATTAATTAATTCCTAAGAACAAAACAGGGATAGTGTTCAATAATTCAAGCTCGCATCATAAGACAAACATGTATTACTAAAATTAAGTAGTTAAGTCTAAACCAATTGCTTTGTTAATGACAGATTCATTGAGTATGACAGACGACAGAGCCTTTATTATTTCTACTTTTGGCCACTATGAGCGCTGCGATAGATTTAATTACTCCCACCTAGTACTTCGCACCCAGCGAATAAAAACATAAGAAAATACATTGAAAAAAATTTTTGGTTTCGCAGGAAATTGAGAGTTGAGAAATGAATATGTTGGCAAATGAAACATTTGGCAAACAATAACTGCGAAAAGGCAAAACCCTGATTTTTTACCTTTTGGTAACACATTTTAACTCTCACCTGAAAGCAACATCATATGTAGCTACCCTTAGCAAAGCCGCTAAGATTTATATCCATAAAATAAGAGACAATATACCTTAAGCGAAACACTATACTTTATCTTGATGTCACTAAGAGTGAAAATAACTTACAAGCTTATCAAAGGGTGCCTTCGACCTGATCAAAACTTCTTAATAAAGAAGTCTTGATCAATACATACCGAACTCATAAGATCTTATTAGAAATAACGGGACACATGGCAGAAACTTTGGTTATTGCAATTTATACTTAATCCCAGAGACTGATATTAGTTCTGTGTACTAGGTATATTTTACTTGGTATAGCTACCGAGTATTTACTTGTTTACCGAGTAGAAACGGAAGAATAACAAAGAATAATAAGCGTTGGCCTCTTTAGTTTATAATTGCGGGGTATTGTGTTAAAATAGGGCGTTGTTTTTAGTAATGGATTGTTTATTTTTTAATGAATAGAATTACATAATTAAAGTTTACCGAGAAATTCCCCTACGTATAGTAAGATTCAATGCAAGTTATACGGTTTAAGACATCAAAAGCTATTTTTACCTTACAAATCAATATGACAATCAGCCTTGTTATTTTTATTCTGATGTAGGTACTGTCATAAATAACCGGCCAAGAGCTTGTCGGACACGCCCATAATATAGGGTTCCGTAGCCGTTACAAAAAAGCATACTATTCGTACTAAACAAGTACTTAACATTTTTCAGTAATCAGTAACCAGTAATCAGTCATTTATTTGCTCAAACATGGTACAAAGAAGATGGTTGTCATACAATTTATAGTGCGACATGTTTTGTCAGAAAGACGTTGAAAATATTTTAAAGTTGTGTGTATCACTTGAATTTATAACAGTAGATAACTATCTACAATAATATTCTAATCTAAATTATACGTGTCATTTAAATACTCTTGAATTGAATAATAAGCTTTTGTTATTAAATAATTTCTCAAGCCTGCTTAAATTCGTTTATGCTTTCTAACTTAATAATAGTTTTTGGTAATTTATTAAATATTCTGTGGGCCATTCCAAATACGCTTTTTGACAAAAAGAGGTTCTTGATGGCTTGCAACTAATTTTCCCATGTTGACGTAAACTATAAAATTTTGAAATTTATGTAATATATAAATTGACATTTCATAGACATAAAGTCAAAGTAGAGTTAATAATATCATCATTTTTGTAAGGATTTTGTATTTTAAATAGGATTTTATAAGTTTAGTCTGCTATTTACTCTTAAACTAATAACAGTTCTAAGCAAAACCTCATGACTTACAAAAAAGTACACTTCCTTTTCTACATTTATTACGATACGAGATTATTTCAAAGTAATGATGATATTCTAGGGACTTGCCTGCAAAATGACAACGTGAGTAACCGTTCACTGCGCTGTGCAGGACAAGGTGAAACCATCAAACTATTTTCCCAAAAAAACCGTTATGAAGGTTTCCATTATCAACATCATCATCATCAGCAACCTACAGCAGTCCACTGCTGGACATAGGCCTCTTCCATGGCGCGCCACAACACCTAATCTTCAGTCCCTCGCATCCATCCGCCGCTAGCAACCTTCTTAAGGTCGTCCGTCCACCGTGCCTCAGGACTACATTGCGTTATCCCGTCCTTGGTCTCCATTCGAGGACTCGTCTGCTCCACCGTTGATCGGTCCTGCGACAGACGTGGCCAGCCCAACGCCACTTCAGCGAGTTAACTCTTTGAGCAACGTCGGTGACTTTCGTTCTTAAACATTGTTATGAAGAAAATACAAACCGATACATGGATGCACAGAAAAACCAGAAAAAGAGACCGGCGCTGGGAATCGAACCCAGGTCCTCAGCAATCCGTGCTGCGTGCTATAACCCCTACACCACCGCTGGACAGGAATCTAGACACGAATTTTTTCCTATGCATACATATCTCAGGTTGCTTATTTCTACTACGCTACTTATGCAGCAGCACTAGCGACATCTATGTTCCGCTCTCATCGAGAGACGTCACACTCTTTCGGAACCAACCGCTCACCCAGACAAGAGATGTCGCTACTAAGCAATAAAATTATGATTGTTTTTTTTTTTGAGTTGAAATAAAAAAAAAAAAAACCAATCATAATTGTTATGAAGGTATAAATACTACTTATCCTCGACCGATGATCACAACCACTCTGATCTGGTGCAGCTGACTAAAAAATAACAATATATTTACATAATTTTTCAAGCGTTTCAACCGCATAATTTTCCTGTTTACTTTTTTACGAATTCGGCTGTAGATTTTGATGGCGTTTTCAATTATTTGTTAGAGTCTCTTTATTTCTACTATAAAATAAATAAATAAATAAAGCCTTTATTCTCTGACCAAAATAAAAAGTAGTAGGTATAAATTTAGCTTATAAACTAATGTACAAAATAAAATATGAGTAGTTTAAAATAATAGTAGTAGTAGTAGTTAGTTAGGTAGTTAGTCAGGGGGACAAAGTCTAGACAAATTTTTCCATCATCTATCCAGTACTTTACTCCCCACTATAATTTTATGTAAATACGTATTCGGCAACCATTTAATTGGTCAGGTTGTCCTTGGGCATAGGCCTCCCCTAGTTTCTTCCACTCTTCCCTGTCATGGGCTAATCTTCTCCATCCTTTTGGTAAGTCATCTTCCCATCTTTTTATTGGCCTTCCTTTTCGTCTTTTTCCATTCCTAGGATACCATTCCATTACGTCCTTCGTCCATTTTACTATAGATAACTAAAAATCTGTATCAGAATATTCGGCCTTTACAGAAAAGCGTCCAGAAAAGTGAGACGGTTTAAACGCTCGAATAATCGCCCTTAATCAATTCGTATTTGTCTTTCATAATCATAATTTTTTACTTCCATCGCATCAATCCTGCGCGTCAATCTTCATTCAGATTGTAAACGCACAGTTTTTCTATTCTTAGTCTATAAAATTCTTGTAGCCGTAAATTTTCTTTTATTAAAATCCTCCTACCACCCTTATTGACCCATAAGGTCCCGATACTGTAGGATATAATACTTTATTATTTTGAACACGTACCCATAAAGTATAGAAAGTATTTTACGACTCAGTAGGAGCAGCATCGTATCGAGATGCTCACTTTTAAGATTTCCTGAATTAATTTCGATACAGTCGTGTTAAGAATACCAGTGAGATATTGATCGATCAAAGCATA
>NC_133489.1:22201284-22202238 GCF_025370935.1 Choristoneura fumiferana | reverse complement strand
AACTATTAACTATTACTTTCCTCTCGCGACCTTAGGATAGACCTTCTATCGTAAGCTTGCGGTCGAGCAAAGTAATAATTTAGTTTATTGATATGGCCGTCCGCTAAGTAACGCCTGATTCAGTAGTTCAGCAATACGCACTGATATCTAATCCGGAGTAGATGGCGTCTAAGAGGAAGGAGGTCAAGTCCCGAACATCACCGAAGCCCAGGTTCACGCCCTGTCCTGCTAACGGGTGCACGCGATGCGCCGCGTCTCTGAAAATAGGGAATATCTATTAAATAAAACCAATTACGTTGCCCCTCTGTGAACGCAAAAAGCAAAGGCCTTGCTTATTGTATAACGCACTCGGAATTACAATTGTTTTCACCACTTCTTTCTGTCAGACGGTGTAGGACGACGATGGAAAAAGATGGTAAATGCGATTGCGAGCGCTAGAGCGTTAGACAATACGCCGGCCACAGGACAAGAGAGTAGTAGAGTCATCAATCATTTATTACAAACATTACCAGTTCATATTGTTAGTTTAGTATAAAAATTACTAAACGACCGAATGGCCAAGTGGTTAGAGAACCTGACTACGAAGCTTTAGGTCCCGGGTTCGATTCCCGGCCGGGCAGATATTTGTATGAATTTATCTATATAAGTATGTACAAGCTTTGCTTAGTTTGCGACTAGGTAATTGGTGTCAAGTGTCCCATGATATTTAACATTTTATATTAATTAACTTGAGACCAGAAAGTAACTTAATTGAAATAATAAGAAATAATCGCACCTTTTTAAAAAAAGTCTTCTTTTTATTAAAGAACTCCAGTTCTTTATTTTATAGGTACATAATGCGTAGTTCCATTCATATGTAATAAAAAAAAAACTCAGAAAATTTGGCTTTCGATTTCGGCATAGAGCAAAAGATTAACAGGCCATTGTTTCTATAGCTAGCTGCTTTGTATTTAT
>NC_133489.1:22200408-22201184 GCF_025370935.1 Choristoneura fumiferana | reverse complement strand
GATCATTTACATAATTATCTGTAGTCCATGTAAGCTTCCAAGAACATATAATGTTTTAAAGTTATTATTATAGGCAGGCAGTTGGAAGCAACAGATAGGTGCCTGTAACTAGCTGTTCCTTGGTCAAGTATTTTTTATACTGTTATTGTGTTGGTCTAGCCAGTTCTTTAATTTATTGATTTTATTTTTTTTTATACTACTGAAGGCACTGCATGTTCTTGGTAGTTTGTCACCATGCCTTGACACTCTGCACATAAGAAATGTCTGCGAGGATTGGGAACTTTCCCGGCTGATTTCTCACGCCAAACAAACAATGCGATCCAGGATTATCACGCCAAGATGGAGGAATAGTTACGTCCGACATTTTAGACAGCCATTTTTTTTTTTTTTATGTCCTTAAGTAACATAAGTAAAAGGAAAAAAGGGCAAATTCTTAAGTAGTGAGAAAGGAGAAATTTGTGTCTAGACTCCTGTCAGCTGTGGTGTAGGGGTTATAGCACGTAGCACGGATTGCTGAGACTGGGTTCGATTCCCCAGTGCTGGTCTCTTTTTCTGGTTTTTCTGTGCATCCATGTCTCAGTTTGTATTTCGATATTTTAACCAGGTATAGGCAGTGCCACGAGAGTTGAAGTGGAATGATTACAACACACAGCTACAAAAAGACTGATGATACAAAGGAGAATGAAATGAGTAAATGTTAAAATCCCGCTGTCATTACACGACATGTTCTTGTGTGCGTGACCTCACACTGGTGGCAACTACCTATAGGTAGGGTA
>NC_133489.1:22108535-22199284 GCF_025370935.1 Choristoneura fumiferana | reverse complement strand
AAAGTCTAGACAAATTTTTCCATCATCTATCCAGTTACTTTACTCCCCACTATAATTTATGTAAATACGTATTCGGCAACCATTTAATTGGTCAGGTTGTCCTTGGGCATAGGCCTCCCCTAGTTTCTTCCACTCTTCCCTGTCATGGGCTAATCTTCTCCATCCTTTTGGTAAGTCATCTTCCCATCTTTTTATTGGCCTTCCTTTTCGTCTTTTTCCATTCCTAGGATACCATTCCATTACGTCCTTCGTCCATTTTACTATAGATAACTAAAAATCTGAGACGGTTTAAACGCTCGAATAATCGCCCTTTATCAATTCGTATTTGTCTTTCATAATCATAATTTTTTACTTCCATCGCATCAATCCTGCGCGTCAATCTTCATTCAGATTGTAAACGCACAGTTTTTCTATTCTTAGTCTATAAAATTCTTGTAGCCGTAAATTTTCTTTTATTAAAATCCTCCTACTGCCCTTATTGACCCATAAGGTCCCGATACTGTAGGATTTAATACTTTATTATTTTGAACACGTACCCAATAGTACCCATAAAGTATAGAAAGTATTTTACGACTCAGTAGGAGCAGCATCGTATCGAGATGCTAATTTTTAAGTATTTTCTGAATTAATTTCGATACAGTCGTGTTAAGAAATACAGTGGGATATGATCGATCAAAGCATAGATGTAGTGGTAGTGGTAGTGTTTTGAGGAACTCCAGAATCCCTGTAAAATTTTGATATACCCATGTAATTTTTACTTTGTTTTGCTAGTTTTTATACTGAAAAGAATTGTAATACATTTTTTGTTTCGGCTTTCTTGCGGCGCGCATTCTTCTAAGCTCTTAGTTCTATCTAAGCAATGATAGCCTTACTGAAAGCGCTTGAAAGTATATAAAACCCCTTTGCAGCCTAATAACAGAATAAAAGTTTTGATTTATATTCATAATCGTTACAAAATCGATACTAGGGTAAATCGTCAATTACTCACCGTTCAATAACTGGTCACCTTACTTACACTAATAAAAATGAATTCTAGTCACCTATAAACAGAGTTCACTTTTACTGGCCACCCTTCAATAACTGGCCACTTTATGAATAAAATGAATTCTGGTTACCTTAAATAGAATTCAGTTATTGAACCTTACACTAATAAAAATGAATTCTAGTCACCTATAAACAGAGTTCACTTTTACTGGCCACCCTTCAATAACTGGCCACTTTATGAATAAAATGAATTCTGGTTATCTTAAATAGAATTCAGTTATTGAACTCAGTTTTTTTTAAACTCAGTTATTGAACTCAGTTTTTTTTTAACTCAGTTATTGAACTCAGTTATTGATTTCAAGTTATTAAATTCAGTTAATGAATTCAGTTATTGAATTCAATTATTGAATTCAGTTATTAAATTCAGTTATTGAATTCAGTTATTGAATTCAGCTATTTAAGGGAGGCCAGTAAATTTCTCCAAAAAGGTTCCATTGTGGACCCACTGAACTTTTGAACTCCGTTGGTTTGACCTTTTCTTTGTTCATTGCGTGTACCAGTTAACCACTGCGCCGCCAGTGTATTGGCCGCGCAATGTACAGACAAAATCTCAAATCGTACAAGCAGAACCATCCATTACTGCCCTACTGTACCCGCGTCCGATGTCAGTATGCAGGGCATGTTTTGCGGGACTCATAAATTTGGGCGTAAAGCGATCCTTTCCACAAGGTTGGCGTTAATATACAGTTCACAGCTCTTAAGAGGATGCTGCGGGTTATTGTAACACGAATGGGGGAAGTCCGAAATGCAACGGTTGTATCTGAATATATTGGCTTGGTTTGCTGCTCATGGTATTCATTGACAGGCAAAGCTGTTAGTGAACTATAGCCTTTTTACAACAAGTTTTAGTATACTTATTAAATATGGAAATCTTATGAATTAAATAAACCATTCTTGTATATTTCTAACGATTTATAAGTTATAACGACGTCTCCGTTTTTTGTCGGTGAGCATTCTACACTTCCACTGAACGTAGATTATATTATAGTTAAGATGTTTAGTTTTAATTATCTTAACTTGGGACCCTATATATAATGTATTTTATTTTCAATTATATATTTAAATTTGATTTCAAAAATAAATAAAATTAAGTTGTGTTAATTTATTATGGTGGATTAGTTATTAATATATGTTTTAGTTATTTGAAAAAATTGCCTGCCACGTTTCTTCCGGTGCAGTCTTCGTGGCAATAATGATCTTTCCGAAAGCGATCGTATTATAAATGTAAAAGAGCTCTTTGTGGCTTACTTGCAGAATACCTAAGTTTTATTTTAAGATACGAATAAGAAAAACCGGTCAAGTACGAGTCGGGCTCGCGCACGAAGGGTTCCGTGCCATTATCTATACAACATTAGACATTAGCAAAAAAAACGGAAAAATCAAGTTTGTTGTATAAGAGCCCTGTTATTTTTTTTAAGTAATTAAACAACTAAAGATTCTGTAAATATTTCAAGCGTCTACCTGTTGCTGTTATTAATATCAAAAAAAAACGGCAAAACAATCACGCTTGTTGGGTTAGAGCCTCCTTAAATATTTATTTTACTCTGTTTTAAGTATTTGTTGTTATAGCGGCCACAGTAATACATAATTTGTGAAAATTTCAAGTGTCTAACTATTACGACTCAAGAGATAGAGCCCTGTGACAGACGGACGGACAGACAGACAGACAGTGGAGTCTCATTAATAGGATCCGTTGGCACCCCCTGGGTAGGGAACCCTAAAAATAATGACGAGTGATGAGTATGGCTACAAATAGGCAATCAACTTTATGCGACCTAATACTAACATGGATCCAACGTCCTTTCATAAAGCAGATTAAGTCCTAGAGCTAGAAAACAATATTTTGTTACCAAAGTAATAAATTACTTTTTCGGCTGCCGGAGCGCGAAATAGGGTTTTAATTGCACGTGTAAGTTATAGGCCGGTTATTAATTTGAGCCTGGCTTATGAATGCGCGTACTATTAATAGTCGTTTATGAACAATATTAGAAGGATAACGAGACATAATGGCTGTAAAGATGTTCATTTAATAGTGGTTATAGAAAGCTCGGAAAACAATAATTTTCAACATTTTAAAAGAACAAAATGTCGGAAATCATCAAAAAAAGAGGATTGGTATGAGTATGACAGTCGGTGTGGCATCATAGCTCCCAAATATAATAATTATAAGTAGGTAAACTGCACAGAAAGAAAAAAGTTCTCTAGTCAAGTAAACTTACTTCAGTCAAGATATTTCCTGTTTCCTATTATGAGGAAAATAGAAAATACTCGGAGTAAGATATAAAATGTTTCAAAGTATATTTTTTAAATGAACCAATATAATCCATCTATCCCAGCCTGTATACGTCCCACTGCTGGGCAGAGGCCTCCTCTCAGAACAAGAGGGCTTGGACCATAGTTCCCACGCGGGCCCAGTGCGGATTGGGAACTTCACACGCACCATTGAATTGCTTCGCAGGTTTGTGCAGGTATCCTCACGATGTTTTCCTTCACCGCAAAACTCGTGGTAAATTTCAAATGCAACTCCGCACATTAATTTCGAAAAACTCAGAGGTGCGAGCCGGGGTTTGAACCAATATAATATTTGAGACAAAAGCATGTTAACTCTCTTTTTAAAACAATAATTATTGAATCCAAGAGCGCAACAGTTTTGGTTTAAAAAAATAATATTTACATTTAATTTGTACCTCGTTTTGTAACAAGTAGTGATTCGTAATATAGTCAGTATTGGGATGTGTTCCCGGTGACAGCCTCCTATGTAACTGTAACTGGCGTCACTGAAAATCAGCGTCGCGAAATCATCTTGAAGGCCCGGATTTCTACCACCATCTTGCTCGTTAATCCTGGCTGGAAGCAGCAGTGCTTGCACTGTTGTATTTCGGCGTGGAGAGTAAGACAGCCGGTGAAATTACTGGCACTTTAGGTATCTCATCTTAGGGCTCTAGGTTGGCAACGCATCTGGAATACCCCTGGTGTTGCAGATGTTTATGGGCGGTGGTGATCTCTTACCATCACGAGACCCACTTGCTCCTTTGCCATCCAGTAGAATAAAAAATAAAAAATACTTCAGATCTTTTCGCCACACATAGCTGAGTGGCAGCCATTTTGGCTGGTAGGAATAGCCATGGTGTATATTAAGTCAGTGTTTCTGTGTGTGTATCTATTTTATCAGGCAATAAACCATTCTTAATTTTATTCTTATTCAAACGGATGGACCGATTTTAATGCATTACTTTTCAAACGGACGTAGTATAGCAAAAAGGATCCAAACTGTCATGTTATTCTTACAATTCGCTTTTATTCCTACTGGACGTAGATCCATGATCTGTGAAACTACTATTTCACGCCGGTATGCTGTGGGAGTGTGGTACTAACTCGGTCGAGCCGGCCAATTCGTACTGCAGCCAGCAAGCGGTTACAGTAAGGCTCTACCACATGCAAAAGTTCGATGGTCCAGTCAGAAATAGTCTCCGCAGGACGGAATTAATTACGGACGGAATTAGTGCTGTGGCGTTAAAAAAATAGGAGATGAGTCAAAAAATAACTTATTGACTCATCTCCTTATTGCCGTGACACATAATGTTTTAAACCAATGAGTTCAAAGATCTAATTTTTAAATTTCTCATTTCCTTTTTAACACCTTTTTCACCAGTCGATCATTATGATCGACTTAAAATTCGGTAAAGAATTTGTAGTTTGAATAAAATTAGTTTTTTTGATATTCATATGTGCTTGCTGTGTCTGTGCCCTAAATTGATTAAGTGTATTTAAGTGTATGACGTTGACTTTGATTACATCGTTTAAATGGCCATATATCTATATAATTAAAATTCGGTAGAGAATTTGTAATTTGAATAAAATTGGTTTTTTTGACATTCATATGTGCTTGCTGTGTCTGTGCCCTAAATTGATTAAGTGTATTTAAGTGTATGACGTTGACTTTGAATACATCGTTTAAATGGCCATTAAGGTTATGTATTTAAACATTGTGATGTGCAATAAGCAAAAAATCTCGAATTAAAAAATGAACACCTGAATATGTATTGCCGAAGTTATATTGTGTAGGTATGAGGCAATCTAAATACAAGGTCCATCGGGCCACAACATCTCCAATTGCTCGGAGGATAAATCAAATTATCCTATTGGAGTGAATCTAATACGCATAACAGGCTTTGTAATACGGTGGACTAGTTTGGACATTACATAGTTTAATTTTTTGGCACGTAGTTCTACTACAGTATTTTATGCAGCATTTGTATAAGAAGGGAAAAAAGACGAGTGGTGTGTGTTACGACGTAAGCGTAGCGTAGCGTAAGAAGAATACCTATACCACGAGTTTTTTTTTTCGACTTAGACACTTATTGTATGCAATGTTGGATAGAATAGTTTTTCTATGACTAGGTACTTTGAATATGAAACTACTGTGTTAAGGGATAAGTCCGCCTTTGTACAAGTATCTCAAAGTTTGTCAATTGTGTTTTGTTTCTATTCTTTTGTACAATAAAGAGTTTACATACATACATACTGTGAGACTCACTCGTAGAGAGTCACTCCTAGAAGAAAGGCTATGAATTACCCTGAGACCCGTCGAGCTGAACTCGATTTAAGACGTGAGTTATCTGGATTCGTTCATTAATACTTATTAAATAATATAACAAAATTATTATTATCGCCACGTTTTACGTCTCAGTGGTCACTCGCCAGTAGTCAATATCGCAATTAAAAGGGAGTGAATGGGCGTTTTTCCATAAGCCGGCCCGGCACCGGTACGGCATCGGCATGGCCGTGCACCGGCACCGGCGCCGGGGCTTCCTTTTCCATTGCGCCGGTGTCGATGCCGGTTTACGCCCGCACACTGACAAGGACTCACACTCACACACGCACACGGCTACAATTCATATACAACGTGCAGTTTTGCCGGGCCGGCACCGGCAGGCGGCTGGTTTTTCCCTGCGCCGGTGGCGACACACGCACCCACCCCACACACCCCACCGGTTTGCCGGTGGGAAGCTTGCTTCCCAGGCAACGGCGACAGCGCCGGCGGGACACAACGCCAGTGCCAACGCAAGTGAAAAAGACAGCCATACATTTTCATACATTTTTGCTTCCGCGGTACCGGCACGCGATATCGGTGCCAGTGCCGGGCCGACTAATGGAAAAACGCCCAATAAAAGCGTGTAAAAACTCAACTGCGGATTTATCCCCATTACACGGCAAAAATCCCATCCGATACGGATACGGGCCCTAAACGAGACAAATAACCACATTACTTACGCTAAACCCGTTTTTAACTCCGGCGTTACCATAATTTCTCACCAAAAACACACTCTAAAGGGATGTATGCTCACATTACTTCAAAGTCATTAGTTTCTCGCTTGCTCGCAGGCAGTTACATAAATTTACGCCGTCGCCAGCCCAGTTACATGAACGGTGCTTGTTCGGTAAGGCTTAGTCTTGGAGCGAGTTGATTGAAGAACGCAACGAGGCTACCCGTTACAGAACTAAAATCATCGACATAACTCAGAGATTTAAAGTTGAACTGACTGGCAGTGAACTGGCCATATCTGCCGATGAACCGGCAACCGGTTGAGTTAACGGGATTATTGCAGTGGAGAATGCCAATGGAAACGTAATCATGACACTCTCCG
This sequence comes from Choristoneura fumiferana, assembly GCF_025370935.1. Taxonomy (NCBI): domain Eukaryota; kingdom Metazoa; phylum Arthropoda; class Insecta; order Lepidoptera; family Tortricidae; genus Choristoneura; species Choristoneura fumiferana. The sequence goes on along the minus strand of NC_133489.1, from coordinate 22,192,592 downwards.
CCAGTGAAGTGGACGACTTGCCAAAAGGCATTTTTAAGGTTAGAAAGCCTGCCTAAAAAAAAATGGTTTATTATTATGGGGGAGGCCTATTTCCAGCAGTTGACAGCTATAGGCTGATGATGATGATTGAACAAATGAAATCGGTGATCTTAGTGCCACGTTTTATACCTAGTCAATTAACGCATAAAGTCTAAATTGCAAACTTAATTGAAGTGGAAATAAGCCCGTTTGAAAGGTCATCCCGACATCCCAAGTACTTGTTTGGGCAATGGCACGGAAATGCTTCAAGTTAAATTTAATTTTGTTACATTTTAGGCAACGGACTTGTTACTAGATTATGTTGAAATTTTGAGGATTGAAGCTTAATGAAAAGGTTAGTGAAGAATGATTAAAAATTATAGTAGGTATCCCGAGTTTCGAAAAATTAGTTGAAAATCAAGTTTTCCGGGTTAAAACTAAATGGTTTCTTTCTATTTACATGTACTGTATCTCAGAATAATTAGTTAGTGATTAAAATACATTAAGGCCCTGTTGACTATTGTTTTTAGAGTTTATGCAAAATTACTGTGGAACCTTATACCGAGGCTTCTTTTCTCATTTAATTGGGTCGCTAACGAACATTGTGTGCAGCTTCATGAAATATGTTTCGGCGATTGCAAAGAGCTTACTTGTTTTCTTTTAATTTGGTGGCTGTGTTTTGCATGCTTGCAAAAACGGCAACGCTGTATGAAGTAATTCTGTAAATATTTCCTCTGTGCTTTAAAGTACCTTGCTGAGGAAGAGTTAAAATAGATGAGGTAACCATTCTATCCCATGAGTGTTGTCCCAAGTGTGTGTCGAAAAAGTTTCTCGATGAGGGCTACGGCATAGATGTCGCTAGCGTCACTGCTTAAGTGACTAAATAAGAAACAAACAAGCTGAGATATAAGGTGCATAGGGGAAATTCGTGTCGGTACCGTTGACCATCAGTGGTGTAGCGGTATAGCACGCGGTACGGAATACCGAGGACCTGGGTTCGATTCCCAGTGATGGTCTTATTTTTCTGGTTTTTCTATGCATCTATATTTCAGTTTGTATTTTCAATTTTGAACAATTTCTTCTTAGTGCACTTCTATTCCACTTCAAAAAGTATTGTCTGCTAAATTTCACATTCTAGCGTTGCTCCAGTACTTTAGATTTGGATTGTCTGTTGGTCAGTCAGTCTGTGGACAATTATTATTTTTAACTGAATTCAAAAAATAATCAAACTTTTTTCTATGTGTTATCTTTATCTCACAACTTCTTTCTCGGCAAACCCATTTTGATGATACCTTTTTTATTTAAAAACTGGTGCATCTCATGTTTGTCTCATTAATATTAGATCAAATCTGACCAGCAGTTTTTGAGTTATACTTAGACTAGCTTAGATATAAGCTTGTTAGTTTGATCAGTGAAAAAATTAACCTACTTCAAAAAACCAAGAAAATAAGTTTCTACCAGTTTCAAAGTATGTACCTTAGCACGAGGAAGCAGGAGTGACAGAATGTCAGATATGTATGTAAGTAAGAAAGACTCCACATCTGTTATGGGTCCACTCCTGCTGGCTCGTGCGGAGGCACCGAATTCAAACTACCAAAAAATATTTTCACAGTTTTTTAATTCGTTTTTTTTAGTCATTTTCGAATATTTTATGGTCAAGCAGTCAAGCTAAATTTAATAATCAATAAGTAATTGTTTTCTGGAATAGTGACATCACTATTTTATATTATGTAAAGAATAGATTATAAGTTATACTTATAATAACGATACTCTAGTTGTGGAAATAATAATGGTTCTTCAATCGTGATGGTCAAACCAATCCCGTCTGCCCTAGAACACAAGGGAGGCTCGTGATATCAGTCCCCTGTCAGTCATCATTCACAAAAAGGTATGACAAGGACCCAAATTTAGTTATGTATAATGTAATATCAGTTTTGATCGCAACCTAAAATGTAGTTACAGTTTAGAGGTTAGAAAGCGTAGTTGAGTTACAAACTTTGATATAGCTATCGACGGGAGAAAATGGAACCATTAGAGGTTCGGTCTGAGCATGTGGTTGGTGGTAAGTTACCACTAGTAAGTGATCAGATAACCACTGCTTATGCTTTACAGCTGCATTGTAATCTGCTGGCCAAGGAACACGCCAATGTCAAAGCATATTGGAAACATTCGATCACTTCTCTATTCCGAACTGTGTTCTAAAGAGCCTGAAAGAACTCTTAAACCGCTCAGTGGAGGAGTGTCCAACTCATGGACGTGTAATGGAATAAAACCACACGGAGTAGAGAATGTAAAAAAATCTAAAAAATCAACTCTTTTGAAAAAAAGTTAAAAACGATTCTAGGCACAGTTTTTCTCTCGGAATGAAAGAACTTGGGCCGCAGTTCGTACGTGGACCCAGTGCGAGTCACACACTATTGTAATTGCTTCACGGAAAAAAAGGATGTCTTAGATTAAGACAATATACTCTTGGTCAAGACAATAATATTTTCGAATCGGTTCATAAATGACGGAGTTCTGAGGTAACGAACATTAAAAAAACAACCGAATTGATAACCTCCTCCTTTATTGAAGTCGGTTAAAAATAAAAAGCAAGTCTTTAACCAGTAGCTAAACAGTCCAAACGCTCATTTTAGAGGCTAACTTTATATAGATCTTTAAATCAGAGACGCATGTTTAAAGTTACGAGCATAGCGAGCCCGCGCTCTTCCATGATGCTTACTACACCCATGAATATTAAAATTACGGAAATATTCAAACTTTGCTTAAACTGAGGACTTTAGTTGCACGCTTTACGCCTGTTTGATTGTAAAAGGCTTCGGGTTTTGTTTTACGGCCGTTTTAACGTCAGGGATAAAAAGGAAGTTAAAGTAATGATTGCGTCTCTCGGAGTGTGTAGTATGCAGAATACAAAGTGGAATGAACTCTCATGTCTGATTTCTCACTAGATGGACGAATGATATTGCGAGAGTAAAGTTGCTGGCAACTGGTGAATGCAGGGGGCAAGTTGTCATTTTCTTTGTAGCGTTTTAAAGGGACAAATATTTGGCAAATTAGTAGTGTAGGGTATAACATGCGCCCTGAATGGGCGAAGACCCGGGTTCGATTAATTTATTTTCTGTTTAATTTATTATTTTCCTGTTCCACCTTTCAATAACTGGCCACCATAAAATAAAAATGAATTCTACTCGTATTGATAGGTGACTAGAATTCATTTTTAGTGTAAATTGGCCAGTTATTTAACGGTGGCCAGTAATTGATTAAAACAGTTCTTGATTCAAACCTTGTCGTTACATTATAGTCCAAAAATTATACATTAAATAATAATACAAAAAGATAGTCTTTAATGATGGGACTCGTGTGGCACACTGCCAAATTAAGGGTTAAAGTAAAATTATGATGTTCATTAGTAGACGGTAAGTGTTGTCTTTCAGTTGACGATGATAAATACTTGCCATCAACACAATAAGCATTTTTATAAGCATAGGCTTGTAATTCCCAGTGATAATGGTTCAGAGAGATCAGCGCCGTCCGTAAGACCGGCAGTAAATCGATGATGATGATGTAAGTAAGTAAGTAAGTAAACTCTTTATTGCACATAAAAATAAAAATACAAATACACAGAGAGGAGAACAAAGGCGAGCTTATCCCTAAAAAGGGATCTCTTCCAGCTAACCTAGTTAGGAAAAAACATTTGGTTATATAGAGGATAAGCGGAAAATTACGTGCGGTAAAGAGACAAAACAGAAATACTCAAAAGAGATAAAATAAATACAACATTATTTACATTAAAACTAACATAAAACAAAAGAAATATAACAAACAATTACAAAAGCGAAACAGTCTCATCTCAGGTGTCAGGTGATGTTTGCTGATTTGGGACCATATCAAGATGCACATTTTTAATCTATTTTTTATCCACGTCGTCCCGGGTTATATATTCTTGCATTCTTTTTTAATTGCGTCGTTTATACCATACTCACTAACTATCGCATGGATCTACATCGTACGTATCATATCGTATATCATACTCTATAATACAACTATCTAACCTCTTTCTTCCATCCCTAGAATATACCTATTCATTGAAATTCCGCCGTCCAATCGATTCTGATTTTCAGGAAATTACAATTGTCATTTGCAAAATGAAAATGCAAAAACGCCCGCTACTGCGCCTTTCCATTTCTATTATTGGATATCAAGTAAAATTGGATAAATACAGTAGTCCAAATGAAATGAGGAATGTTTTTCTATTCAATTTTTACGAACAAAGTGTTGGAGCAACATTAAATTTTGCATACATATTGCTTCTGTCGTAAAATATATTATAGTTATTTCTCTACACTTCGGTGAGCAAAGGAGGTAAACAGACATTGTACAGTCACCAGCATTCATATCTGCCACAGCGGAGCGTGCAAAAATATCTGACACGTCCTTCCGGCCCTAGAAATAGAGTCGTATCTGATATTTATGCACGCTTGTTGTGTCAGTTATTGGTGCTGGTGACTGTACAAACGGTCTAGTGGAAAACTGATTATTTAGAGATAAGTAGTTAGAGATAGTAGGCTAAGCAACCATTTGTCTCATTACCATCTACTGACATTTGATGTAACTACTTATTCTAAGCAAATAAATCATCCCTTCAAGGGATAAGTTCGCCTTTGTACATTTGTATCTCTTCTTAATGTGTTTTATGTACAGTCAACCAATTAGATTTCTAAGCTACCATAGAACCGTGTCGTAATAACATTTTACGTCATTCGATAAATATTCTAATAGACAAGTAAAATTATTTCGTATGACGTTTCATGCCACCTTAGGCCTCTAGGTTGGCAACGCATCTGCAATACCCCTGGTGTTGCAGATGTTTATGGGCGGTGGTGATCTCTTACCATCAGGAGACCCACTTGCTCGTTTGCCATCCAGTCGAATAAATAAAAATAAATAAAAAAGTGGCCCCGGAAGCATATTGATTGACTTACATACATTATTGTAAATTCATTGCAAGCTCTACTCATTGTCTCTACCGTAGTGTACAACTAGCTTTTGCAGGCGGATTTGCTTGCGTTAACATGTCTGGCAGAAGAAATTAAATATTACTTATTATATGAATCATCCCAGCCTATATACGTCCCACTGCTGGGCACAGGCCTCCTCTCAGAATGAGAGGGCTTGGCCCAGTGCGGATTGGGAACTTCACACGCACCATTGAATTGCTTCGCAGGTTTGTGCAGGTTTCCTCACGATGTTTTCCTTCACCGTAAAGCTCGTGGTAAATTTCAAATGTAATTTCGCACATGAATTCCGAAAAACTCAGAGGTGCGAGCCGGGGTTTGAACCCACGATCCTCTGCTTGAGAGGCCATAGGTCAAACCACTCTGCCACCACGGCTTTATTAAAATATCGCCTAAAAATTTGCCAAAAATGCAAAAAAAATATTTCAATTGTGAGAGTCCTAACTTATTATGAATAGGGAGGGTAACAGTTGAAAACCTCACAAAGTTAAAACGAAATATAAGTTAATTTTACAAAATTTTACGGTTCACGGCTTCCGCTTTAGCACATAGTCACGTCTCTCATTACCGGTTCAGATGAAAAGACTAAATGAGGTAAAATACATTTTTTTCCTGTAATCATTACCAAAATGCGCGCGATTACAGCAAAATTATGCAAAATACTGTCTTGTTTTTAAATAAGGTGCGATATTAAAAACCTTGGATAATCTTTTTTTTTTCCACATAAAGTTATTGAATTAATTTTTGTCCCTGTCATTGTCGTCATTTGCCGGGAGACGTTCACTGCTGAATGAAGGCCTTTTGTCTTAGAACGTTATAATAATTATAAAACATTCATTTTGGGCAACATGGCTCATATAATAAAATTATTACAATGTCCCATCCTACCAATGTGGCAAATGCGAAAGTTTGTAACTCTGTTTGTTTGTTACTCCATCACGTGTAAACTGCTGAACCGATTTAGATGGAATTCGGTATGTAAATAGTTTGAGTCCCGGGAAAGAACAAAGGATAGCTTTTAACCCGGAAAATTGCATAGTTCCAGCGGGATAGTGAAAACCGAATTATAGGCGGACGGAGTCGCGGGTAACGGCTACTAATAAAAAAAATATATATAACTAACTAGTTATATATTTTATGAAAAACTTAATAATGATACTTACACTATTTTGTGGCTAGCCGTAACAGACTTTTTTGACGAATAAGGGCCTAAGAATTATAATTAATTAATTATTCTACGACAATTTTAATCTGTGAAAAACTCATCGCCAGTTTCGCGATGTCATAACCGGCCCAGCATCACTACCATTGCGCTGTCATTACCATCATCGATTTTAGACGTTTCTCAAAGTTTCCAGTTATCAATTATTCAGCCGTACCAGCCTTTGTTGTTCCGATATAATCCGGTGAACCATTGTAATGTTCGTTCAGCGTGAAATATTCAAGGCGTAATATTTAGTCATCCTGAAAAGGGTACGAGGCAAAAAGCGTTAGTAAGCGTGAGACTCACCGGTTTTTGGTGAAATTATCGTGCTTGTGTGGGGTATCTTCACCTTTCTTTATAGTAGGGTGGAGTACAAAAACTTCATTTATTTTCATAACAATTCTACCATTGCGGACTTAACATAACCTTATGAGAGAATCATTCATCTTGGCATCAGCCATAGGAAGTCCAATGTTAAACACAGGCCATAGACCTCTAGTTGTTTCGGTTGGAATCGGCCTGATTCTACCGTAAACCTGCGGTTTTGGGTGAGTTTTCTTCAAAATTCTTTACTGCCTTAAGACGAGAAGCTTCTTCTAGTGATGAGATACGGATCGAAGACGTGGTGCTTCACTATAAGTAGGCCTTATAAATAGGTGCAGAGTTGCTCAGCGAGCTATGAACAAGACTGGGGGTTTCTTTACGAGATCGAATGATAAATGAGGAGATACGTAGATGAACGAGGGTCACAGACACAGCCAAGTGAATTATCTCGATGAAGTGGCAATGAGAAGGCCATATAGCATAGAGAACAGATGGCGGTTGAAGCTGAAAAGTTCTCGAATGGAGATTGCGGATTGGCAGGCGCATTTAGGTCGTCCACCAACGAGATATGAGAATATTAAAAATTAATTAAGATTTAATTTTACAAAAATTTCAATTTCTTGACAGTTCTATTTTTGTGACGAATACACCTAAATAATGTAGTTTTGTTCAATTTACAAATAGTTAAGAGATAAACATTATCATCACCTTTAATGAAAAATTCTGGTGAACATTCTGGTGACCCAGCAGGAGGAATTGAAACCCATAGTATGTAGGTGAGGTAGACGACTATTGTCCCACTCCTACTGGCTCGTGCTGAGGCACCGACTTCGAGCTAGTACGTACCTCGAAAAATATTTTCAAGAGTATTGTAGTCGAAATTTTTTTGGAGTCGGTTTTACTTTTTTGTTAAAAAAATCTTTGAATACCTAACTGAGGGACTAATTAAACGTCTGCAGTAAATAGATGGCGTTGTCCGAGCGAAAGTCCTGTCTTAAAAAAGATTAGGTACCGTTACAAAATTTTAAAAGTTTCTCGTGAATTACGTAAATTTTTAATAACATATCGATGCTTGAAAGGAGAAATTGACTAAGCGATTTTTTTTAAGATAGTGAGTTATATACATGTTCGGTATCAATAAATTTTCCCTGTCGTTTGAGAGCAGCATGTCTAAAAAATTTCACAAAAATGTCGCTTAGTCAATTTCTCCTTTCAACTTTTTTATTTGACTCTCGTGAATGTTTTTCTAACGCGAGAAAGCCGCTGGTAAAAACTAGCATAAAATTTAATAAAAACTGTATCCAACTTCAGAGTAAATTAGACCTCGATTGTATTCAAGCTTCCAGAAACAAAACGGCGCACAATAACGAAGAAATCGTTAGACTAAATTGTTCATTTTCATTCCAGTGTTCGATCAAAAACAAACCGAGCGCGACCTGTACAATAACGAACAAAAACATCAGAAATGGAGACAAAGAGTATATTGGTTCAATTTTCTTTTTTCACTAAACGTAGAACAATGCCTCGTTATTCCAAGTTCCAACTGCCTTTCAGAGGAAAGTAAATACATACAGAGATGTCTAAGGGATCATTAATAATGAAGTAGACAGAAAAATATCTTGAGTGGGAATTTTCTTTTTGAACATGAAACTACCTGTGAGACTCACTATGATACTCATACTTATTGGGCAGATATTTGTATGAATAATACGAATGTTGTTCACGGGTCTTGGATGTTTAATATGTATTTAAGTATGTATTTATCTATATAAGTATGTTTATCCGTTGCCTAGTGTCGATAGTACAAGCTTTGCTTAGTTTGGGACTAGGTCAATTGGTGTCAAGCGTCCCATGATATTTATTTATTTATTACTTAAGCGTTTTCGTGTTTACTAGCTCTTGGACTATTTGCTGTCTTAATTTGAATTATTAAATAAATAAATATATTTAAGGAAATAAACCTGAATATACTTCTTAAACCGAGTTTAGCTCGACATGTCTTTGGGCTAATTAGTAGCCCTTCATGAAACAACATGTCGACAACATTGACACTGTCTAGCTAACTCGATTTAAGACTTGAGTTATCCAGGCTTATTTAAAAAAAAAGTTTGCAGGTTGTAGGACCTTGTGCAAGGTCCGCTCGGATTGCTACCACCATCTTGCTCGCTAATCCTGCGGTGAAGTAGCAGTGCTTGCACTGTTATGTTTCGGCGTGGAGAGTAAGACAGCCGGTGAAATTACTCGCACTTGAGGTATCCCATTTTAGGCCTCTTGGTTGGCAACCCATCTGCAATACCCCTGGTGTTGCAGATGTTTATGGGCGGTGGTGATCTCTTTCACTCCACATGCTCGTTTGCCATCCAGTCGAATAAAAAGAGATCTTTTCTTAGTTAGAACGCAATAATGCAAAGTTGATTTATCTAAATAAAAGAAACTTAATGTTTTAAAAAGTAGTAATATCTAAGAAGTAAATGTATGATCGTAAAGTGTGGCGTACTTAATCTGGTGTTCGAGGCCAAGATCCAATTCGAGTCACTACGCCCTGATAGTAAGTAAGTAGTAATAGTAGATTGATAACCAAGGGTGGAAAGTGACCCATTTCATCCGAGATATTTCTGGCGCTCGAACGAATTGAGAGCGCCAATAGTTCGAGGAGAAATGGGTTAATTCACCCGAGTTAGACACTACTTTTCATTTCGACTGTCAGGAAAGTAAAATAAGAAGAGAATAATAATAAAAATAAATGAAATTTACTGATATCCGACCTCCAACCTTTTCGCACCGGCCACTTGCCACGTCCGACTATAAAAAAAAATCGAATTGGTCACGACACGACCAAGGAGCTTATATACAAAACTGGAGGTTGAACGCCGAACGAAGAAGTTTGACCTTAATTACTTATTTATATATTCCATCTCTTTCTTTCACATTTCAAAAATGACTTCCATCTCTTTCTTAACATAACTAAAGAAAGAGATGGAATATATTCGTGACATAATAACAGTCAAATTTCTTGATTCAAACGGATGTACGGCATTCAACCTCCAGTGTTGTAGGTATCTAAGCTCCTTGGTCACGACGTGTATCTAGTTGGCCAGGCCGAAACGTGGATAAAAAAGTGTCATTGACGTTACTCAATTATCTTCGACTCTGTGGCTAATCGTAAAAATTAAAAAAAAAATACTTTCCACCCTAGAGATGAAAACGCAATTTTCCACCCGGCTATCTATCCATGAAAATTAAACTTTCCGAACAGGAGAGATGAAAATGTAATATCTATCTATTTATCATACATACATAACGTACGCTCAAAAAATATGTCCCTCCTTCAGGTAGTCGGGTAAATAACCTTAACTAAAAAAAACAACTTACAAATTTAATGAAGAACCCACGACATTATCATTTTAAAGTCCAATAGCTAAGCACCTCGGCAAGAAAACTCGCTTTCACACAAAAAAATTACATTGAAATTTGGCCGTCCGTTTGAGAGCTAAGATGCCATAGACAGATGTAGACAAACATTGGCGTGAAATTTATAACACCCCTCTTTATGCGTCAGAGGTTTAAAAGACATTTAATTTAGGAAGTTTACCTTAAAGTGGCAAGTGGACAAAGGGCGAATGGGAGATGTGGACGAACTGGTGAAAATTTTGGGAGCCCGTTGGAAATCGAATTCGTATTCGAATTTCGAAAACAAAACGTAAGGACGAGGCCGCGCTACCAACAAATTAGTGAAGTGACAATTGAGATTAATAAAAAAATCCATAGCATATTTCTTAAAGCATTAGGGAATTCAATCTTTGTGAACTGCTTTCCTTTAATATTCGTTTCAAATTTAGAATCCTTCGGAAACCTTTATTGAATTAGTAGATTGATTAAAAGTCAATGGGTCGGTTAACCTTTTCTCTAAGGGGCGAGAGAGAGAAAAGATCAAAGAGATGGTAGTGGTACATAATTATGTTTGGTACATTAATTTTTTGTGTATGCGTGTATTTGAGTCTGCATGAGTAGAGACTTCATCATTTCACTAGATGTGTCTAAATAGTGTAATGTTAAACGAGTTGACTTTGAGATTTCGTTTCGTCAACTCACTGACGTGTTTCAAGGATTTTATCAAATCACTGTACAAATTTGATGAAATTAAACATGATCTCCCTTTTTGGCCTGATTTTTTTTAACTATACATATTGAGAGATTTGAACTAGTTAACACTAATTTTTTCTAGGCAAATGATAATATGGATTCGCCATTTAACGGCCTGCGTGATTTGGTCATGTCCCTTAGAGAGTTATTCAAACTGTTTTATCCCATTTCCTGTCATTTATAGTGTAGGTAAACTCTTTATTGTACAAAATAAGTAATGAACTCAATTGACAAACATAACATAAAATAAAGACTTTAGTAAAATCATTATAGACAAAAAAATCAAAGTCATTTATAGTGTACTAGCGTTTACCCGCGGCTTCGCACGCGTAAATCATTAAATACAGCAGTTGAATGCAAATTCCAGGATTTTTTAAACTCTCGTGGGAATTCCATACAACACCCATGTCGAATTTCATGACTCCAAGCCCAGCGGTTGTTATTTCGAGATTTTATCCCTATCCCGTGGGAATATCAGGATAAAAAGCAGGCTATGTGTTATTTCAGACGTCCAGCTACCTACATACCAAATTTCATGACTCTAAGCCCAGCGATTGTTATTGAGAGATTTTATTCCTATCCCGTGAGAATATCGGAATTAAAAGTATCCTATGTTTTAATCCAGACTATAAACTAACTTTTTGCGAAATTTCATCTAAATCCGTCCAGCCGTTTCAGCGTGAAGAAGTAACAAACATACTCATTCACTCACAAACTCACTCACTCACAAACTTTCACATTAATAATATTAGTAGGATTAAAGTGCTCTGACCTTTTTATGACCAAAAATGTAGTCTTTCATGTTTTTATAAGCCGGAATAAATGACATTGAACATTATGGTGGTAATGTCTTAGTCGACTTTACCTCTACAATCCCATAAGGATTTCTTTGCAAGACCAGTTGCCGCTAGAAACGTGAGATCCGAGGCCTTACTGTCTAATGCACTTGGAATCACAACTTCTTTCTTGCAAACGGTATAGGATGAGGATAGAAAAACGACATACGCGCCGAAAAAACGCTAAGTCTACAACAGCGCGTCAGACTATACGGCCTCAGTTTGATAACTTTGACGGTTGCGTCACCAGTCGCAAGCCAGACTGTAACTTCATACAAACCTCTCAATAGTAACGCCATCTAGCGATATTTCACCTGTCAAGAACCTTGAAATAAAAGGTGATTTTAGTGTATATTGACTGAATGAGTGCAAACCACAAGTTCGTCTCCGTATCAGTTACAATAACATTTGGACATTAGCAAAAAAACGGGAAAAAAATCAACTTCAAATATATATTTTTTAATTATTTATTTTTAAAGTGATTATACAACTAAAGATTTTGTGAATATTTCAAGCGTCTATCTGTTGCCGTTATTAATATCAGGCAAAAAACGGCAGCACAATTATGTTTGTTGTATGGGAGCCCCCCTTAAGTATTTATTTTATTCTGTTTTTAGTATTTGTTGTTATAGCGACCACTGTAGCACACAATCTGTGAAAATTTCAACTATCTAGCTGTTACGGCTTAAGAGATAGAGCCCTGTGACAGACGGACAGACAGACAGACAACGGAGTCTCAGTAAAAGGGTTCCGTTGGCACTTTTTAGGTACGGAACCCTAAAAATACGGTAGTTGCGGTCTTGCTTGTAATTAGCTATTAAGTAGATGAGCCAATTGCAAGCAAGACCGTGTCAAAAAACCGCACGATACTAACGCCATCTGGCGATATTTCGCCTGTCTTTTAGCCTTCATTGAGAGAGCACGAAAATACAATTTTCAAGATTTTTTCCCACAAAATACGATGGAAAACCATTATCTACTACATTTCTGTATATACACACACATTTACACAAACGTTCGCATTCATAATGTTAGGAGGATTGAGGACAATGATCAAATTTGTCCCCAAAATAAATCTGAAAATACCTTTCGCTCTACATAATATTTGTCCTCGCGGCCGCCCAAGAATGCCTTTTAAACGATTAATTGAATAAATTCAACCTTTTTACAGTTCGTTGTACTTTGAGTAAAGTTGAAAATGTTGCGGCACCTCAGGAATTCACTTCGGAAATTTTGGACTTTCAACTGATTTATTTTGAATGCCGGCTTACTAACAAAGCAGTGTATTTTTTTTCATTTTATTTACTTTACCTTTGTATATGTCGGCGGCCGATCGTAAAATCCGCCAGATCACGAAATTCCTAGGCATAACGTGAAACGCCGCCATTTCATGATATGCCTAAACGTTGGCCAGGCATATCACAATGTGCCTGAGAAATAATACGGCAGATCGATTAGAGCAACACTATATTTATATGTACAAGAAAAGTATACGCTTTGCTTTATACTACTATTCTATAGTCTATAATTATGCCGACAGTTGATAAAAAATATAAAAATTGGGCGCATATTTATTACGAATACGGCGTGCTAATTATTTTTACCGATAACGAGTAGGTAAAACAAGAATTTTAAGCAATTAATTAACACCGTGGACAGAAAATACAAATAACATTGTGGTTTATTTGGTCGTACTAACACAGCCACATTGGAAATTTGCTGAAGAACTAAAGTCAACAATACAGCACGAAGATTATGCTGGTTGAAGTGGCAATAGGCGTGTCATATCACTCGGAGAACAGATAATCGTAGGGGAAGAAAGTTCCCAATTGAGAGAGAGAGACAGAGAGAGAGATTTATTATTTATACACATATTCGATACACAGAAAAAACACGTTAGGAAGAAATAATAATTAAAAAACCGGCCAAGAGCGTGTCGGACACGCCCAAAATAGGGTTCCGTTGCCATTACGAAAAAATAAGTAATATTAGGGTTCCGGAGCCAAAATGGCAAAAACGGATCCTTTATAGTTTCGCCATGTCTGTCTGTTTCTCTGTCAGTCCGTCCGTCCGCGGCTTTGTTCGGGAAATGTCAATGCTAGAAAGCGGTAATTATTCACGAGATTTTTTTATATATATATGTGTGAAAAACTATGCCAACAAGATGGTACAATAAAAAGTTCAAAAAAAATTTTTTTAGGGTACCTCCCATAGACGTTAAGTGGGGGTGATTTTTTTTTCTCATCCAACCCTATAGTGTGGGCTATCATTGGATAGGTCTTTTAAATAAATTAGGGGGTTGCTAAGACGATTTTTTGATTCAGTGATGTGTTTGCGAAATATTCAACTTTAAAGTGCAAGTTTTCATTAAAATTGAGCGTCCCCCCCTCTAAAATCTAAACCGATGGGTGGAAAAATTTGAAAAAATTCAGGATGATAGTAAGTATATCAAACTTACAAGGAAAACTATAACGGGTAAGTTTATTTTGTCGGCATAGTTTACATATATAATCCGTGCAAAATTACAGCTTTCTAGCATTGATAGTCCCTGAGCAAAGCCGTGGACGGACAGACTGACAGACAGACAGACAGACATGCCGAAACTATAAGGGTTCCGTTTTTGCCATTTTGGCTACGGAACCCTAAAAAACATCGAATAGGTACGTTCTAATGGGGGGGGATGGGGGATGGGGAGTCCTTTGTACAGCAGTGGACGTCTTCCGGCTGACGATGAGCCACATCGGCCCAGAGCTTAAGCATCAGACAGTCCAAGCTGCCTCGCTGCCTTGCTCTTCGAAGCTAATGATATTTTTAAATAACTCATCACAACAGATGCGATTCCGGTTGTTAATTAACACGTTCATAAATTTCTGTCGACACTTGGCCATGAACACGACTTGAAACATAAAAAATATATTTCGACAATCAACATCAAAACTAACAAATTTACGCTTTATTTTTAACATAGAATTATTAATAGTACAAAAGGTGACATATTTTCCCAAACGCTGTTTTGTTTTTAGTGCTGTCCTGGCTATATACAAGGTATTTTTTTCTTCCTTTATTATATAGTTAGTATTTAAAAATTTGTTTCTTCCTTTTAGTTTCTATTGAAATTTCTTTAAGGTGGTCGGTTTTTTATTTATTTTCATAATTGTTTTATTTTATTTAAAACACGTTTTCAAATCAGCACACTTGCATATTGCTATAACTGCTATCCACATAAGTGATTTTGATGAATCCCAAGGCCGAATAATTGAATCCTCTTAACTCTCTTTGATCCCTTGAGCTTGTGATTTGAGCATGGAGAATGAAAATGTGATGGCACAGTGCAAAGACTACAGTATATATAGGGGCACAGCGATTCTACTTCGTGATAGATAGTACTCTGATTTGAAACATATTACTTATCATCATATTAGCTGTAAAACGTCCACTGTTGGACTTAAACCTCCCCCATAGACCTCCAGTTGCTTGCAGTTGAAGCGGCCTGCATCCACCGTGAACCTGTAGCTTTAACTTGGTCATCCGTCCATCTTGTTGGTTTGGTGGATTAGTAGTATGCAAACTTAAATTATCACCTTATTCATAACAACACCTTTACAAAAAAAGTCCCTACAAATTGGGTCTTCCAGTCCGCATAATGCAAGTGCAGCAGTGCAAAAGTATCTATAGATAGTTCTATACAACGTTCTTATTCGTTAATCGTTTCTATGGGCAGGTTATATACCACCTTTGGCACCATTGGCCTCATCTGCACTTAACATCAGGTGAGATATGGGTCGGTTTTATGTATATATATATATAGCACGGAGAACACTGGGGCTGAAAAGTTCTCAAATGGACACCGCGGATTGGCAAACGCAGCGTAAGATGTTCACCAACGAGATGGATGGATGCGGCCGCAACTAACCGAGGCAACTGAAGGTCTAAGGGGGTGGCCTGTGTCTAATAGACGGACGTCCTATGTCTGATATGATAATGATAATGAAGGAATCGTTACTATGGTATTACCAAAGGCCGTGTTTGAATAATAAAATATTGCTTTCACAAAAGTAGCTGATTTTTGGTTTGACACTCGATAAACAACTTTTTTGCTCGATCGAGATTTATTTACGTTTGAAGGTAAGAGTAACTGTAGAGCTTCCTTTTTCCGCGTTAAAATTTTGATGAATATTTTGTTTCGTTAAATATCGCCCTGGAATTCGCGGAATATCTTTTACAGTTGATTCTGAAAATTTATATAATTGAATGCTCCAATTGATTAAAAGTAAATACAGTTTTGTAAATCATTATTTCTATTAGTATACGTCAATACTAAATATATACTAAATACTAAAACAAAGTGCTGAACAGTTCAAGTACAGTGTATATTCGAAAATTAAAATTTTGAATTGAATTTTTAAACTAACCGAAACATGAATTTGGGGAAGAGGTTGAAAATCACAAGGTTTGATAAGCCTCGTTATACCTCTTCCCTTTCACAGCGCAGTGCTTTAGTCCAGAGTTAGTAATTTGTTATAGAGCGCTGCTGCCCACTCCCATATCAGGTTACGACACCCATGGGAAGAGATAAAGTCCGTCCTATTCAAAAACCGGACATATAAGAGTACATAACAAACAGCCCTCTAGAAATTAATAAACATGCGACTATCTCCATTTCCAATCATCACAACCATCATTCCCTTTAGATGACTGTTTAATTAATTTTCTGACTCCATGATCTTCAAAACAGCGGGAAACAGACGTCAAAGAACGTTAATGAAATTAATTAAATCGACTTTAATTACTGTAACGCGATTACTGCAATCCGGTGATGCCGTGGCCGTCCGCTATTCAATGGGAATAATGAAATTTACAAAATAGAATAAAGTTGTTCCCAGGGAGTTCAGCGGATTAGGTTCGTGGGGCTACGAGATCCGAGAGTTGTCGAAATATTATTGATATTGACAGGACACTATGTACCTGAACTAAGTGACATATTACACGGAGCATTTATTTACACGAAGCATTAATGAGAGACTGCGAGGTCACTCTCTGAAATTGATACGCACTCTAAATACAACCAACCCCAGGCGCCATTTCCTGGGCAACCACATTGTGAAACAGTGGAATGTTTGCCCGACATAGTGATCAAATCGGTTCACCCGTTGAAGAGCTACGGTGCCACAGACAGACACACATAGCGGTCAAACTAATAACACCCCTCTTTTTGCGTCGGGGGTTAAAAACGCGCGTCAACTCCCCGATTCAACAAAAGTCTAAGCGTTAAGTCTATGTTAATATTAGCGTTTTTGACATTTGACTTTGCAAGACCTAGACAAAACAAACATTCTGCTAAATATTTGAATGAAATGTGTCTTTAACCGACTTCAAAAAAGGAGGAGGTTCTATGTTCCGATGCTTGTATTTTTTTTATGTTCACCGATTACTCAGTCAATTATTGACCTATTTTCAAAATTATTTTTTTAATCGAAAGGGTATTTTTCTGAGGTGGTCCCATTGTCACCAAGTCAAGATCTGATGATGGGATCCTAGGGAAATCGAGGGCAAACCTCAATTTTCATATGCATTTTTAACATTAAGATGAGCATTTACATTCAGAAAGTATCATTTGGTAACCTGGTCTTGTTGAAGAAGACCATGATGACCAATGGAACTCATCAAAGCTAAGTAATGCTCGCTCGTCTATAAACGATCATGATTAATATACCTAGATAAGCGACTAATAAGAAGCTTTAAGTTAATGATTCTTTCGAACTGATATGATGCTGAAGCCAGAAGGTAGGCAACGGAACTCTGTTATAAAACAAAGCAACTAAGTCGTGTTTGGGCTTAATAGAATCGTTGTGAGATGTACTTTGGCTACAAATCAGTAAAAAGTGAGAAATAAAGAAAATTTTTAACAAAAAAGTTAAACCGACTTCAAAAAAATCAAAAAAATAACAAACACTGGAACCGACTACAAAACCCTTGAAAATATTTTTCTAGGTACGTATTAGCTCAAAGTCGGTGACTCAGCACGACCCAGCAGGAGGGATTGAATGAAACCTAAGTATGTAGGTGAGGTAGACGACTATTGTCCCACTCCTGCTGGCTCGTGCTGAGGCACCGACTTCGAGGTAGTACGTACCTAGAAAAATATTTTCAAGGGTTTTGTAGTCGGTTCCATTTTTTGTTATTTTTTATTTTATTGGAGTCGGTTTTACTTTTTTTCATTTTTTTTGTTTCTCAATTAATTAAGCAAATAAAAAAAAATATGAAAGCAATAACAACAAACATGTTATTTCAACTCTTAATGGCCCCACCCACAGTGTAATATTCCAAATATAGGTATATATTGTTTCTATCACGATGAGACTGTATAATTTTGTTACTCCACTCCGTCAAAGGGATCCGACGGAACCAATTAATTTGTGAGATTTACCTCCTATTTCAACTCACAAACGAATGCCCGAGGCTCCTCGGAGAGACAGCACTAATACTTTGCGAAGTAAATTGGCACTCAATAACAGTTAGCCCTAAAATGTTTGGTCCATTGTGATTATTAAGTTGTTGTTTTTTTTTTTTAGTTAGACGTTGTGTAGGTACTTTATTTATTTCAAAGTTGAGCTAAGCCGCAAGGGCCTAGAAAAAAAAACTGTGGTAGTCTATTGGTTTGACCTATTGGCTGGGTGCGAAGTACTAGGTGGGGGTAATGAAATCTATCGCAGCGCCCATAGTGGCCAAAAGTAGAAATAATGTAGGCTCTGTCTTCTGTCATACTCATATGAATCTGTCATTAACAAAGCAATTTGTGTAGACTTAACTGCCTAATTTTAGTAATAGATGTTTGTCTTCTTGAATTATTGAACACAGTCCCTGTTTTGTTCTTAATTCCTCTACATCCCGGACATGTCCAGCAGATACAACAATTTTCCTTTTGAAACGGTTTGTGGTTGAAATTTTATATTACTTAATACACACAAAACCGTCAAAATAATACGTATTTTGACCTGAAAACGATATTTAATTTATTAAGTACTAGCGATACACGAACAATTATATATGTTTACTATTATTTAAAGAGACCATTAAAGTAGCTTTATCTTTTCGTTTTACAATAAAAGTACGACTAAACATGATGTAAACAAACCCTGACATAACCAAAATAAAACACACTCATGAATATATTTTACTTACCTTATTTAATTTTAATGACCAAAAATGAATTCACAACCTTTTTTCCACCCAAATCACGGTATCACAGTAATTTTGTATTATAAATTAATACGTGATAGGTTTGATTTTTGTCACAATGTCGCAATGAAATTTCAAAACGTCAGAACCTCAGAGCCGACAACCTTGCGGACGCTAGGTGGCGCTGATGTCGTGCACAGAGCCAATGAGGGCTATCGCGTATGAATTCGCCACTAGAGGCGCTAGTGTAGCGTGAGGTCACCGAAATGTCAAATCTCATAGTTTTTGGGTGAGCTACGCGGGTTTATTTATAGTTAGAATAATTTTGTTAATATTTTGCAATATCTGAAATTAATTACGGCAAATATGCGTTCCGGGGCAATGAATGTCTGTGTTTTGAGACAGTTTTGTATTTCGTAAACCTTTGTCCTCCCTTTTTTCTGAACAAAACGGGGACTGTGCAACACTGTGGCATGCTCGATATTTTTATGGTACGGTTTTAAGGTGTATTAAATATGATTTTAATCTAAACTTTGTTTTCATGCCCGTAATAACAGACTGAAAGCCATACTTAAAAACCTCACGCAACACTGCGCCATCTAGTGAGACAAAAACGATAGCCCTCATTGCGCCTCAAGAAGTGAGGCCTAGGATCGAGCCCGGACTCTTGCACCTTTGAGTTTTTCGGAATTTTAAAGCCTCAGATTCACGGTGATAATGATGATATTGCTGACGACAACCCGGAATTTTCACGGAAATTTTGATGTATCATAGTAAGTTATTCTCGCTTATCGACTTCCGATATTCTATATCTAATACACAAAGTAGAGGTCAACAATAGACGGTTTTATCGTTAAAGAGCGATCTCTTGCAACTAACTTTTGAGCAGTCGAAATTGTAAAATAGACATAAATATGCAGCAATGAAAATAATTTATAGTTATCAATTTCTAATTTAATAATTCAATTTCATATTTAAAGTCTGTTTTAGTGCTAATAAGTGCCCTATTAGTCAAAAAAAAATTAAAAATCAAAAATATTTATTCAGTATCAACTAATGTTACACAGTTTTTATGTTCGGCCCCTCCTGGTAAGTATGACAATATTTGTGTTAGGAGGTTCCGCTCCTCCCTTCCGTAGTTGTTTTACAATTTAGCTGATACAGTAAATTTATCTTTACAAACACAAATTTTATACTAATACACTATACAGTAACAATAAAATTATATTAATTAGGTAATAAGTTGTACGTGTGTGTGTGTGTGTGTGTGTGAATTTATGTGGGCGTCTTTATAAAAGATATTAAGATTATTATTTTACGATAATAATCATTATCGATATGATTTGGGGTAGAGTCGATAAGTGAGAAGTTACTATGATAGATTAAAAATGGCGTGAAAATTCCGATCTCTGATAATTAACGATTAAAAATACCGGCCGAGTACGAGCACGAAGGATTCCGTATACTTACCATTATCTATACAATATTAGACATTAGCAAAAAACGGCAAAAATCAAGTTTGTTGTATGAGAGCTCCTCCTAAATATTTATTTTATTCTGTTCTTAGTATTTGTTGTTATATCGGAACAGAATTATATTATTTTCACGGTTCATGGGTTGTGGAGTCTTAGTAATAGGGTCCCGTTTTTACCCTTTGGGTACGGAACCCTAAAAAGCGTTTATCTCGAAATGAAATCTCGATTATTAAAGTCTGGCCAGGATCATCTCTGCTGGACGGATAACTCCTCATTGGTTAATAGCATCGACTTGAAATTTGGTTTGAAAAAATTTAGTGTGACAATGCAAGTACAGTCAACAAAAAGTACAGTCAACAAAAAGATTGTATTAAAAATGTTTTTTTTTAACAGAAACTTATTTAATAAACATTCGTCGTTACAATAATGGCTGAAGGTACCTCAGCAAACTCGCGTCTATTTGAGACGCTCAAAGCTGTCCGATATTACGGGCCTGGTAAACCCAAATAAAATTATAATATTAAATCTGAAATCTCTATTTACTTTCATGTAATATCTTCATATTTCATGTACGACCTTGATAAAAATCTCTGCGCTTTGGGTTTTTATTCTGGGCTGTGCCTACCAAGGTATTTTTTAAAACTTATTAAAAAAAATAAAAAAATAAACTCAGCTATGTCCACCAAGTGCGCGGCTTGTGCTAAGTTTACCGGGCGTAGTGGAACCGTCGTGTGCCCAAAATGCAGCGGCCACTACCACTGCACTTGCGTGGGGGTTCCTGCCGGCGCGGTGGTCCCCCGGGAGTGGAGCTGCCCGACGTGCAAGCGGGCCCGGCCGCGCGACAGCCACGCCGACACACGCCGAGACGCCGCTGCGCGTTCTGCCAGCGCTTCGCCCGCTGAATCGGTGCCTCCCGCCGCTGCTAAGGTCTCGTCGGATGCTGGGACGGTGGACTCGCCGGTGTCACTTGGTGATGAGATTCATCTGTTTCGACGGGAGCTCCAGGCCCTGAGACACGAGCTTAGGGAGTTCCGCCAGGAGTTCCAGGATGTCAGGGCCTGCATGGCAGACATCAATGTGAAGGTGGATGCTCTGGAGGGTCGCGTCGATGCTGTGGAAAAAGCGGTCGTCGACAGCGCAGCGTCAGTAGCCACCAAGGCGATGGAGGAGGCCATCGCGACCCTCCAAACGGAGCTGAACGAGCGGGACCAGGAACTGCTGGTGAACGACGTGCAGCTATCCGGCGTGCCGGAGGAGTCAGGCGAGAGCGCGGTCGGGCTGGTCGTGCGGGTTGCTGCCAAGCTGGGCGTGGAGCTGGACGCGCGGGACGTGGTGTTCGCGCACCGCACGGGCCGCGAGCGCGCGGCGGGCCGGCCGCGCCCGCTGGTGGTGCGCCTGGCGCGGCGCGCCGTCCGCGACGAGCTGCTGCGGCAGGCGCGCGTGCGCCGCGGCGCCACCACGGAGGGCCTGGGCCTGGACGCGGCGCCGCAGCGGTTCTACGCCAACGAGCGGCTGACGCCCGCCAACCGCCAGCTGTTCCAGCGCGCTCGAGACGCGGCGCGCACCGCCACCTGGCGCTATGTATGGACCCGCGATGGCAAGATTTTTGCTCGCCAGAGGGATGGACAGCCGTGTCACCGCGTGCGTCGCCCATTCGACCTGGATATTTTTAGGTCCGAGAGTGGCAATCGCAGCGACGCTTAGTTGTTTTTATTATATTTTGTGTATTTGTGCTCGGAAACACTGTAATAGTGAAGTCACTGTAGTAGTATTTCTGTTTTATTCAATTTTCTTTTCTATTTGTATTTTAAATAAGTTTTGCTTTCGTGTCATGGCTTTTCTACGTGAAAGTTTTTGTTTCTTTGGTGGCATTGCGGATGTGAATTTTGCACTCATCCACGCACTGTTAGGTAGTTCACTCTGGAACGATATAATTAATATTCTATTTACTTGTATTCACATTACACATACACTTCTCACTCAAGCAACCAATTGTGTTTACGTTACATTTTTTATATTTATCTCAAGTTTCACTTTACTTACATGTATACAGCTGCCCGCTTGTTGTTTTTGTTCCGTAGTTTATTATTATTGTCATGTTCCATTTTAAAAACTTTAAAGTTGGGTTGTATAATGCTGGATCCCTCAGTACGGGGCACGACGAGTTGACTGAAACTATAACTGACACTGACGCAGACGTGGTCTGTATCAATGAGACTTGGCTTCGCTCCGGGCAGGAGGGTCGTGCACCCACCGTGCGCGGTTATCGTTTGCGACACGTGCCGCGGCCACCCGACGTCCGCGCTAGAGGAGGCGGGGTGGGGTTTTATTTACGTCGAGGCATGAACGCGCGTACACTGCCGCATCCTCCGGCCGCGATGGTCGAGCAAATGTGGCTTAAGCTTACAATTAATAGTAAGCAATTAATAGTAGGCACCGCATATAGACCTCCGTGGCTCAGTGTTGACACTTTTTTTGACGCCATTACTGACTCAGTTACATCGTTTACCAACTATGACCGCTTGATTTTACTTGGGGACTTTAACATAAATTATTCCGATCAAAATGACAGTAAATGTAAACAGTTGATGCAGTTTCTGACTACACTTAACTTGACGCAGTACGTAAATGAACCGACACACTTTACTAGCCATAGTGAAACGACCATAGACCTTGTATGTACTGACGCTCGCGTTGAGAATGTGGAGGTGAGGCATGTTCCGGAGCTCGGTGCTCATGCCTTCGTCACAACCGAGTTATGCATTAAAAAGCGAAAACAGACACCAACCATGATCACTTATAGACCCTTAAAAGACATAAACTTTGTTGAATTCTACCGTGACCTTGACGCAATGGACTGGAGCCAGATTTATCGTCTTGAAAACGTTAACGAAATGGTGAGACGCTTTAATGACCTTCTACTGGAACTTTTTGACAAACATGCACCGGAGAAAACGCTTGTGATGAAGGAGGCACCAAAACCATGGCTCACCAGTAATGTGAGGCTTATGATGAGTTTACGAAACGAAGCTCACTCAAGGTTTAAGCGAACCAAGTTGGACTCACATAAACAGTACTACCTGGATTTGAAGCACCTCGTCATTGCAGCAATACACAACGAGAAGCGTGCCTTCTTCGAACAACATATCAATAACACAACTGACAGTAAGACTCTCTGGAAAAATTTGAAACGCGCAGTTCTTCCAGAGCCACAAATGCAAAACGACCTGCCTACACATTTTAATGACCCTGACGTAATAAATCGCCATTTTCTTAACGTACCAGGGCAGTCAGAAGTGGCTATTTCAGACTTGACTTTCTACGAATTTCACAGACATGGAGACTCGACTTTTAAACTTACAACAACGACGTCGACGACGGTCGCTAAAATTATTGCTATGATAAAATCTACAGCAAAGGGACTGGACTCGCTTTCTATTGACATGCTTCATTTGACATTCTCAAAGACTTCTGACATTCTGACATACATTATTAACAAAAGTATTACAACTAATACTTTTCCAGAAGATTGGAAAAACGCTCGAGTGACCCCAATTCCTAAGAAACCGAATCCCGCTGACCTATCCGATCTCCGTCCTGTCAGTATCCTCCCTTGTACATCGAAGATAATGGAAAGGGTAATTTGTGATCAGCTGTCGGAATACCTAGAGAAAAACAGCATCTTGCCTAAACTACAGTCGGGTTTTCGCAAGGGTCGATCGACTGCTACTGCGTTACTCGACGTAGTCGATAACATCTTACAGGCGAGGGATGCTGGTAAAAGTACCATTTTGGTTCTTTTGGATTTTTCTAGGGCTTTTGATTGCATCAATTTGCCCTTGCTATTATCTAAAGATGTCATATTATGGTTTTGAGGCTACGGCGATTAAGTGGTTTGACAGTTACTTGTCCGGCGAGCACAAGCGGTTGAGCTGCGGGAATGCATGGTGGTGCTTTGCGGTCCTCCCTTAGCTCGTTGAGCAGAGGAGTGCCGCAAGGTTCGATCTTGGGTCCACTGCTCTTTATACTTTATAGCGCCGATATCGTTTCTAGTATAGAGAGCAGTAAATACCATCTTTACGCCGATGACTTGCAGCTTTATGCATCTAGTATGCCTTCAGATGCAGTCACCAACGTGGAGAACATTAATGCAGACCTTGATCGCGTTTTCTCTTGGTCGAGGAGGAGCTGTCTGGCTCTTAATCCCCGAAAATCCAAGTACCTTATTTTTGGATCTAAGCATCAGATTCGTAATACTTTGAAAAAATCTGGCTACCAGGGATGTTGCTATTATGGGCGAATCAATAGAAAGGGTAGATGTAGCAAGAAATCTTGGGCTAACTATGGATGGTGAGTTACGCTTCGAGAGCCATATAACTCAGTCAGTTAGCAGCTGCTTCTATCGCCTCCGCTTCTTTACAATATTCGTGACTACCTCAGTGTGGATTTGCGTGTCCAACTGTGTGAGTCGCTCGTATTGTCTAGATTGAACTATTGCGATGTCGTTTATGATGGTTGTATACTTGGTAGTTCTAGAAGATTGATTCAACGAGTTCAAAACGCATGTGCTCGTTTTTGTTTCAAAGTCTCCTCGGTCCCATGTCACTCCGTACTTGAATGCTGCTGATCTGTTAAAAATGCACGCTCGCAGGCGCTTGCACCTTGCGACCCTTTTGTTCGGTTTAGTGCGGCACAAGACACCTTCGTACCTTTTTGAAAAAATCACATGGTCAAAAAGTGTGCGCAGATTTAAGGCTATTGTGCCTCCGCACAGGACGGCGGCATTTCGGGTAGTTTTCAGATTCGCGGCGTCTAAGTGCTGAATGACATACTCCTCCTATACTCGGAGTGACTAGCAGGTACACCTTTGGGCGAAAGCTTAAAGGCTATTTGTTGGCATTTCAAAAGCTATAATTCCATTAATTCCTCTCCTTCCAGCACTATTACACAAAACTTATTTTTGTTTCGGTTGTTTTTTCATGTTTCCTTTTAGCTCGCGTACCTAACGGTGTTGTATATTTGGCAAGTGAGTGTATAATAGTTTATAATAATTATGTTTTATGTACTAATGTTAATGTCTTTCAAAGCCATAAATAAATAATATGTTTCATTGTTTACAAATTATCTATTTATGTAGTCTTATGTATAGTATTAAACTGTGTAGTATATCTTTGTAGTGGTCCGAGGGTCACCAACGGTGCTGGCTGAAAATCAGCGCTGGGGTGTTTATTATTAACGCTTCAGCATTATGCTGAGCCAGTGTCCTATTCACAACCGCAATGACACATACTTTCCTACGTGTTGTCTATTTGTACTTAATACTATTGTTGTGTCTTGTGTTGTGAATAAATGTATTTTTTTCTTTCTTTTTCTTTCTTATTACAAGCTTTTACCCGCGACTTTACACGTAGTGGATTAGATTTGACAGTTGAATTGAATCACCGGGAATTTCACTAAATAGCCATTGTGAACCTCGGCGTCTACTTTTACTAAAAAGCGGTACTTATCGTTTCATTAATATTTATATTTATTTATATTTATATTTCGCCAAAACTTTGTTTTACAAAATGTTTAATTTAGCCAAATGCATTTTATACTGAAACTATGACTAATGGCCGATGGGGTCAGTAGGTTCTCGAATGGCGTCCACGGACCGTGAGACGAGCTCTGCTGTCGGTAGGCCTCCAACAAGATGGAGTGACGACCTGGTTAAGATCGCGGGATCGCGGTGGTACGGAAAGCACAAGACCGGTCTGAGTGGAGAGCCTTGGGGGAGGCCTATGTCCAGCTGTGGACGTCTTCCGGCTAGCATGATGATGATGATGAATTAAATTAATGTCATGATTAAGTTACAGAAATACATGTGGTATGTGGAGTGTGGTATGCTTGTATTGAAGCGTGATGAGATGATGTACGTTTGAATTTGAACGAAGATTGAATAGTTTGAGTGAAGAACAAATGAGATGTTATGGCAGTTGACGACGTACGACGAACGTAAACGGGCGTGTGTGTTTATTTTATTTTTTCTGACGTAATTCTTACGATTTGTATCAAATTTTCAAATTCGCTTGCCAATAAAGGCTTAAAGCTACTGCTACGTTTCATTCAGGAACCAGGTTCCCACGTTTTTGGGGGCTCGTCACCAGGATTTTCTTCGGTTTCCGCAAGGAACCAAATAAGTTCGTGAAAGTTTACAAAACAGTCAGTAGCCACTGACTTAGCTAAGCAGCGAAGAACGACGACGGTTTATTATTAGATTATTGTCGTGGCCTGGAAGTAGGCAATTGCTGGCTGAGTATGAGTATTAAACAGACGAGCTTGCGAGTCCGTTTAACTAATACGAAGCCAGCAATTGCTATTCCAGCCGAGACTAATATAAAGCTTTTCTCAAAAATGGTAAATAATTCTGAAATAGAATAAACTTTTTCTCAAAATATATTATAAAATTTAATTTTATTTCAATATTTTTCTTATGCTTTCCCGCCTTTTTTCATTAATAATAAACTGCAGGTGTATTTTTCCACCGAAAACACCACAAGCTATTTCAGACCCAATAGAAAAAGTCCGGAGTTCCAACAAAATATCTGCTACCGGCCATTAGGCTTGGCTGTATACATGTATATATGTAAAAAAAAATGTGACTGATTGCAGGCGCGCTAATTCATTATTGTCGAGCTAGCGCGCCTGCAATCTTTTTAACTTTTTAATTTTTCGCTGACCATAAACTATGCACTTCACCTTCTGATATGTAAAGAATAATGTCAACTTTTACGGACATTTTTGAGAAAAGTTTGTTAAGTCTTGCCTAAGTCTATGATTTATTTGTAACCGGTGGGCCCTGTAACAGGAGCAAAAAATTAAACCACAGTTCCCGCCCTTTATCTACTGTATTTATATTTATCTACTACCGTTAATTTTAATTTTGGAATTCGACATGTATTGCTATCTTTAATATAATCATTAAATAAAATATATTTTAAGGCTATTAAATGACGAACATTGAAATTACTATTATATATTACATCGTTGATGGTAGCCCTACTTGTGACGCACATCGCGCAAAACCGAATATTGATATAGCGGTAGACTTACTATTTTGGGTAAACAGCAACGTAATACCCCTGTCTACACACGTTAATACTTGTTCTGAACCCTACTTGATAGGGCCGCAATCTCAGCGGAGTCAAGGGTTAAGCTGCGGCTTGTGTACGCAAGGACTTAAGCAACTTGTCGACAGCTTAGCGAACACCCTAACTTGCACAAATACCTGGCACAACTTTACCGAATTAAGAGCAATCTGGGACTATGACCATGTTTGCTTGAACTAACCGAAAGCCTAGATAGGCCGAAACGATAACCTTATGATGGCTACGTTTATGCAATATGTATGTTTATGCAGTTTAGGTTTCATGAACACACATTTCAAACGTAGCTATCATAAGTGTGGCGGTGGAGGAACTGCATGAACACACATTTCAAATAGTAGCTATTATTTTATTTTCTTTGCTAGAATACTTATGCTAATCATTTTTCAACAGACAATTATTTATCTTGCTATAATTAAAATACAAATTCAAATAATTTGTTTGTCTAACAAGCAAAAAACATCTTGTCAATGCCATGGTTGCAATGACTAAATTAATATGAATATTTCGAGTAATCGGGTTTGAACACACCCCTCGAGCCTGGTTTGGCGGAGAGCTTTTATAGGATCGATATTCGAACCTAACTTTAAAACCTACAGACAGACATTGTCGTAAAACTTGTAACACCTCTTTTTGCGTCGGAGTTAAGCCGAGTTTAGACTTGCAAGAATAATCCTGCAAGTTGCATTACATTGCGAGGCCGTAAAGCCAACGAGTTCGCAGTGGTCAATCGAGCGTCGCAATGTAAAGTAAGATTCAGGCACTTTCCTGGTCAGGTTTTGACGTCACATCGTGGCACTCTAGTGCAAAATCCCAATTTCTACTACATGTACAGTTAATGTTGTACTTATTAGTATGGACGTGACGTGAGCATGAGTATAGGAGAGAATTGAGAACAAACTTGTGTAAGCTTTGACAAGTTGCGGTTGGTGCCGCCGCCTGATTAGGAGCCTTCACGAGAGACGCGTATTGCTTGTGGAGTACAAGTCTTAAGCAGATAGTCGTCAAGATGGCATCGCAATAATGAGACACATCACTGTATTACGTTTGTCTTTTTTTTCGCCTTTCGGCTGTTGTACACTTTCGGCTTTAAAAAAACCTTCGGATTTTAGAAGCATGCTTGCTTGCATGCGGTTCTGTTCTGTTATAAACTTGCAAAACTTTACAAAGTTACCGTAAAAAGTTACGTAAAGAATAACCATCAGTACAAAATAAACCTTACTGTAATAATACTACGCTTCTTTATCTTTTTCTAATTTTAATACAATATGACTTTTTGTCTTGGTACAAATAAAACGAAATCAGCATTTTTGAATTCTTCCATCGTTAATTTAAATGGAGAACAACCCGCCTTAACACACTACTTTTATTTGGAAGTATATAGAGCTGTTGTTATACTCATATTGTATCTACTTCTCTTGGGTATGTTTAAGGAATATTTTTGGTCTGCTTTCGTTTAATAATTTTTTAATATACTTTTCAAAATCCCTGTTACTTCTATAACTCTGTTTTGAACCTTATTAAAATATTATTTACGATCAACACTTTTCTTTAAACTTTCGAGCTTGTTTACAAATTATACTGAGCGGCAAAAATCTGGCCCTCACATGTATGCAGTTATAGGTAATTTTGTATGTACATGGTGATTCTGGGGTCATGAGCAGGAGTGAAAGGGGTAGTGGGGACATTCATACTGAGTAACTTTTACTATGGGACCAGCCACGAAATGGCAAAAAAAAAACTGCTATTCCATACATTTCGGATAGTTAGCGATCAATTCAGACGACCAGATGGCCTAGTGGTTAGAGAACCTGACTAAGAAACTTGAGCTCCCGGGCTCGAACCCCGTGTCGGGGCAGATATTTGTACGAATACGAATGCTTGTTCTCGTGTTTTGGGTGTTTAATATGTATTTAAGTATGGATTTATCTATATAATTATATTTACCCGTTGCTTAGTACCCATAACACAAGCTTTGCTAAGCTTACTTTGGGACTAGGTCAATTGGTGTGAATTGTCCCGTGATATTTATTTATTTATGATATTTATTACTAATTAAATTTTGATTAGAAGGTTTTTTTTTTCTGAGAGATCATGGATTGTAAAGAGCTGGCCCATACATAATTATATAGTTTAATGTTTGCGCTCCACAGAAAACCAGCGTTGCTGTATATAAAGTGTAGTAAAACATGATGAGCCGAGGCGACACTATATGAGCTTAATACAAACGTGATATATGACCTTGCTGTCACTTTTGATATTAATGCCAGCGAAAAATTGTGACATAAATTTAACTTAACAGCCACAACCATGAACCGGATCCCTACTTGGCCCTACAATGACGTAATACATTTTTTTAACATATCTACAAATGTATTAAATGGAATGACTTAGATCGTACTGCCGTATCGGAGAAATATGTTTCGCCAAATTACACCTCGACGAAGTTTCATTTGGCAAACTCATCGTTGGCATAACTTTACTTTGCATTTTTCTTATTCCACAGCATTTATATTTTGCAAAATTTTACTTCTGTTGATTTGTGCGAGCGTGCGAAGCGAGCGAGCAAGACGGTTTGGAGCAGAAGTGACTTGAAAAGTTAGGTTTTTTTACATATAACAGTCAGGATAACTGCCACTAGCAAAAAAGGTTGGATGTCATTCAATATGTTGCTAAATTAAGGTATGCCAATCAATACATTTGACGAAAACATAAATGATATCTTAAAAAACTCCAGGTAATAATTTGCATAATAATAAGTTATCGAATCATTAGTTGGAAAATGATATCAGTGTGAAACGTTGAGTTGGGAAATAATATTTTACCTAAATAAAAATATGAGATAAATAGTTTGGAGCTAATGATTTGCTAAATAAATTTCGCCGAAACATTAGTAAACCATTAATTAGGGCAGAAATACCGTTTGCGGCCACTGTACCGTTTGTGGCCATTTATTGTTTAAATATACGTTTGAAATTAATTTATACTAATAAATCATTACAAACTTTATTCGTTTCAGTATAAACTTTTAAAAACCCACTAAGCATATTATTTTAACACTATAACTGTTAATATACGACTTCAAATGTCAACTGGCCAAAAACGGGTTAAAGGTGGCCAAAACCGGTACTTCTGCCCTATATTTGACAAGTGTACCTACTTAATTTAAATTGACAAGTTTAATAGTGGCCTAAAAATAAAGAGTTTAGCCTGCAAAAGCTCGTGACTTGTACCTGCATTTGCCTCAACGGCTAAGTGATTTCACATAGCCATACTATCAGTGTGCCAAATGGGAAACATTCCCACATTGCTTTCAGAATGTCGGAGCTATAACTTATTATGGCTTAGGGTGCATCTGAATCAAGTATAGAAGATAATCTTATAATAATAATATATATTATACGATTCAACGATGGACCTTGATTTTTACATACAAGGTGTTTAATCACGCCAGGTGCGGAAACCAATCCGCAGCTGTTGAAATACGTGATCAGGCGGGAGCCGAAGAAATAAAAGAAATTAACACTCACCAAGATTTCAGGAGGATATACGTGCACACATGTAATTTTGTGTGTGTTTTTGTTGTGATGAATAAATGCGTGTGTGTAGGGCGGGTCTTACAGCTAGTTCCTGCAGTATTTTCAGCTATATCAACAGCCAAATAAAATTAAGACTTGCCGCAGCGGGGCGGAAACACGTTAGAAAAAACAGCGTCCATAGAGAGAGAGTTTTTGCTTTTAAAATCGCGTTTCATAGACTGCCTCGACTTCTAGGCAATTAGGCCGTTCTAGTGTTATTATCTATATAACTGAAAACCTGAAAGTAGTTTGTTCAGAATCGAGAGAAAGAAAGAGAAGAAAATAAATAAATAACTAAATAAATATCACTGGACAATTCACACCAATTGACCTAGTCCCGAAGTAAGCTTAGCAAAGCTTGTGTTATGGGTACTAAGCAACGGATAAATATAATTATATAGATAGATACATACTTAAATACATATTAAACACCCAAGACCCGAGAACAAACATTCGTATTTTTCATACAAATATCTGCCCCAACACGGGAATCGAACCCGGGACCTCAAGCTTCGTAGTCAGGTTCTCTAACCACTAGGCCGTCTGGTCGTCAAAGAAAAAAAAGCGAGATTTATTTTGGTTCCATCAGTACGACACCGCCAAAAATTTAAAGAAGAATTGATTACACTATACTTTAAATCCGTTTGTGTTTTTAGGGTTCCGTAGTCAACTAGGAACCCTTATAGTTTCGCCATATGTCTGTCCGTCTGTCTGTCTGTCTTTTCGTCCGCGGCTAAGCTCAGAGACCGTTAGTACTAGAAAGCTGTAATTTGGCATGAATACGAGTATACATATCAGTCACACCGACAAAGTGGTAAAATAAAAAATAAAAAAATATTTTTTAGGGTACCTCCTCTAGATGTAAAGTGGGGTGATTTTTTTCTCGATTAACCGTATAGTGTGGGGTATCGTTGGATAGGTCTTTTAAGACCATTGGGGGGTTTCCAGGACGATTTTTCGATTCAGTGATCTGTTTGCGTTTAAAGTTTAAATTTAACTTTAAAGTGCAAATTTTCATTAATAAATAAATACCTACGATTCCTTTATTCTCCATATCAACTTGCCCCCCCCCCCCTGGCCATCGGCTGGCGACGTCCTTGACTACATCTACCACTACTACTGGTTCGATAGTGTACTAGGTACGTTAAATTACATTTGAAACTTAAAATTCAATTATTTAATAACAATTTACGAACATACAAGTAACACAAACAAAGTATTTTTTACGAACTCATTGCAAGAACCGAACAAGTAAACTTGAGTGGCTATACTTGCTACTTTCTCACCCATCTCACATGACCAATTCCTTATTGAATCCGGAGCAGCCCTAACCTACAGCAGCGTTCTGCAAAATTACTCGCAATAAATAACCGTGGCTATCAATTCGCACTGCCTTCGTTGGTAATGAAAGTCGCGATTGCTCTATTTGTTGTCCTCATAAACAAAATCCTCCTTTATAGGAGGAGATTGCAGAGATTTTACACACCCGACCCAACGACAATGGAATCAACTTTACGCGAAAAACGTCTTTACACGAATCTCTATCGACGTGAACGGTGTAAGAGAATTTACTTTTAATAAAGTCGAGGTTTCCTTGAAAAGGGCTAAGGTACAGGCAGGTAGTGATGAAACGATGTCGTTATTTTGATTAAATTGCGTATTGTTATTAGTTGTTACGTTGGATGTTTTTGTTCTGTAAGCGGTAACGCCATTTCTGCGTTTCCAAGGCAATATCACTTGTCGTAATTCGGGATTTTCGCAAGTTGTTGCTTCCATTGTTCGTTTCAGAACTCGGCTTAACAAACAGGAAACCACTGAATACAACTAAGTTCGTAAGCAGCCTGTTTGACTAATTCAGAAGTTTTCTTTTTACGAACAACATTTGAAAACATTGTTCTTTAGATTTTTTTGGAATCGAATCTTGTTAGAGTGAGGGAACAGCTGCTATACTACATTGTCATGATGTCTGGTGCCTTTTTTCTCAGTTGCTACTATTTACTAGCCTGTTATAGTTACCTCTTCCTTCTTTGCATCTTGACCACACACATTTGATGATAAACGAAAAAAAAAACTAAAATTGCAAACAAGATTAAAAGTATGATTATTTACTAACAGAAATCAAAATTATTGTAAAACCATAATGAAGAGCCGCTATGAGCTTATTTCCAAGCGATCTAGGTTAAATCGTAAAAAATAAATATATTTCTGATAATATGACACTCTCGTGCCACATAATGTTGCGAGCACAAAACCTAATGGAACTTTTTTTGTTACAGAGAGCATCGACAAATCTGGGGAAGATCCGATAATATCTGTCCTGAGGCCATACGGCGCGGACGGCGATGACGGCTCAATCAAAGACTCCAATATGTTCCAGAAATATTTCGGGAACTTCACTTCCAACCCCACCACCCGCCAAACCCGACATGACACTGACGTGTCTCTAATCGACCATTTGTTGAACGTAGAACATAGCTACGACAATGAAACGCAAAAAGTAGATGCAAATGAAAATGTAAATACCGTTACTAACGAAACTATAGATACAAACACAGACAACTTCACAATCATAAAACCTGTACATGAAGACGTTGTTACTAGATTCTTAAGGCTAATAGAAACCCAACATTTGTTAGGTGAAAACTGTACAGCAGGGACTGATTTAAATTTAGGTGAAGGAGTAGTAGATAGATACGCTCAAGAAAGATTTAGAATAGAAGCAGACGTAGCCGTAAACAGGGCTAATATGCTGACAAGATTATGGAAATACGCTGGTCCCTCAGTCATGCATAATGAATATTTGCTGCATGCTAGTGTGTTTTCTATGGTTGAATTTGACGATGATATATTTGCAGCTGGGAACTGTTATGATCAGTTTCAGTACAAAGATTACCAGCTGTTTTGCCCTTTTGCTTATCGTCTTCCTGAGGGTCCAATATTGGCCAAAGACTTGGCTGTGGAGTACAAATATTTGAGCAATACTTCGGAGTGGTTCTACATCGCCCGAAAAAACGCCGAGCGCGTGATACGCAACTACAATCAGTTTCGGAGAGGTGAGTATGAATCTTGTTCGAATATTTTCACAACTTACATGGTATCTCAAAAAAACTCCTTTGAGTTATTAATACTATTATTAGCTTAAGAGATTCTGCATCCTAACTCAGAAGTGTTCTTGAGATACCACCTTTTGGCTTAGGAAGGGCCAGATGTTATATTTTTAGGAGATATTTATGTATCTTTAATGAGCTTCCGACATTTTGAGACAATTTTTAAAGAAAAAAACAGTGCAGTTTCTCGGTAATCCAAGAAAGTTTATTCATAACTCTCATTCTGTGAGGAGGCCTGTGCCGTTACATTTCAACGTAATTAGTAACGTAACTAATGGGCAGTAAAATTTGAAAACCATTTACTTGTACCCACTGATCTTTACACCATTCAATATTTACTACGCAACTTTTTGTATAAATAAATAAATAAAACATATATCATGGGACACTTGACACCAATTGACCTAGTCCCAAACTAAGCAAAGCTATAAAGGTTTCTCTGTGTACCTGTTTTCTGTATCGCTTACTATTTCTGGTGTACAATAAAGAGTAATTGTATTGTATTGTATTGTAGAAGTACCAATATATTTTTCATCATTGACTGGAAGATACATAATTTACGGTTTCGTAATTGAAAATTGGAGGAAGCTACATATATCGTTTTTATCCGCAACGTACTCGTACCCTGCATACTTACATAGGTCGTATAATCGACTATAGCCAGATTTACCCTACACTTATATTTAACACTTCTCGCACTTCGTAAATAAAAGAAACACTCTACCCTACGTTCCAGTTGTAAAGCACATCTTGATTCCTACATCTGTTAATCCAACTCTCAAGTGCGGAAACATAAGAGTCTTTATTGAAACTCGACGGTCAGGACAAAATCAGAGTTTCTAAGATACAGTAGTTATATATGTTCTTAACTTTTGATATCGCTACTTCTGGTTCGGTCGTTTTTACTTCGAACTAAAATTGTGCAACTACGTTGTTACTCTACAAAGTTCTTACATGCCTAATTATTTGTCTTAATACTTCTATTCTAGTATGATAAAAAGGTTAACTGTGTTTTTTTGTAGGTAAGGGTAAAGAATCAATTTCAAAAGTTTTTTTTACTTATAGAATGCTTCACTGTTCCTATTTGAGGACTTCCATTTCAAATTTTTACTTTATTTTCGATATTATTACTTTATTTGTTGAAATTAGTGTTATGGCACTACATATTTACATTGCTTTATCTACCTAAATATTTACGTAAATTACCATATATTTTCAGAGTTAAGCTCTTTTGATGCGAACTTTTAGAATTAAGCCGTTTTGTTGTGGCAAAATTATTTCGTTAGGATTTAACTAAGCCAATTTTGAATAACTTACTATTTCTTTCTATTACCCTATATGGTTTTGATGGCTAATAGTTTCGATATAGCGATCATTGTTAAATCTAAAAGCGATTTTGGTGTCACAATCATTAAAAAAAATACATATATTATGGGCAAATTCTTTAAATTGGAAATAAGCGCCCTTTTGAAAAGATACTCCTCATTAGTCATCGATGATTATGACATAGTAGCTTCAGCGTCCCCCATAGCGACTCGTCTAATGGGACCATCCTGTGTACCTACATTGTAATTAAATTTAAATTCCAATTCCCCAAAAGACATAATTTACAAAGACTATTGTTCTAAGAAATTATACAATCAAATAAATTAATAAATAATAATACTAATTAATAGAAACCGGATTATATTTATAACCCAACATAAAAAAAATTAATATGCATGACAACTACAGGAAATATGCATGAAAACTGTCAAAATATGCAACATTGATTTAAAAAGTTTTTAGTTTCTATTTATGTTAGAATCAAGACATCGGCAGTACATTAAATAACGTATTTTAATTATTTATTCCCGTAGACGTTATAATGAGGTAGCTAAACTAAATTTTCAGTAATTAATAAGTGTGCGTTTTATCACTTGAAATATTTTTACAAGTTAGTGCAAAAAAAATAAAGTTAATTGTTAACAATATATTATATTATTTTAATATATATAATATATATATATGTCGTAAGATAGGACTTAGAGAGCCGGGATCCGACCCTGACATGATCAATGTGGGCATAACAAGTGGGAATCGGGCAGAGAATTAAACTATTTTGAAGAACTAACAAAAGTCCACTAATTGTGGTCAAGATAAATTCACTGAAATCTTAGAAATGCAACTATCATAACGATTCACAATAACTTAAGGAAAAGCCTAGTCTTCTATATTCTCTATAAATAAAAATGAATCCAAAATATGTGCTAAGCGCAAAACTCGAACGACTTCCGATTCGCTAATTCTTTCATTACTGTCAGGAAAGGTTCTTATGGAGAAAATACAGAAAAAAAACAACGGGGGCAAAGCCGCGGGCAACAGCTAGTTAATAATAAAGAAACGCGTAACAGTTCCTGAGACTGTCGACTCGGGCCAGATTTCTTTTACAAACTGACAATTGACGATCGCTTTTCCCGCATCCAGATCTCAGGCTCTGTCAAGCGCGCCACGCATGACAACGCTGGCGTTTTGTTAGTGCTATAATGCCAATCCTTAATAAACCACACATGGACAATTTTTTTAATAAAACGAGCATCGCCTGATGGTAAGCATCTGCAGCACCATCAAGTGCGTTGCATAAGGACACCATGGAGCATACTCATAATTCTACATTATATTTATATTTGTAGTCAAAATATGCATCCACACAAGATTTTAGGTAAAATAAGATATTATTATAACTGAGTAAAATAGGCTAAATATGCCGTTGCATATTGTCCGATCTCTACTAATTAAATTCATGAATATTGTCGTTAAAACCAAGCGTTAATAAACTTTTTGTCAGTACCATATAATTACCAACATTAACGTTAACACAAAATGATTTCTGAGTTATTACATCATACGTTAAAACAAGTAATATACGAAAGTGGGTCCACTCCGTGTTTCAGTCGCTTAATTTTGTTCAATCTCAATCACTCCGGTTTGCCGTGACCATGCGTTTGGAAAAAAAAATCACCATTTACATACCAAGATAAAGAAAAAAGCAGAGGATTGTGGGTTCAAGCTCCGGCTCGCACCTCTGAGTTTTCAAATTAACCACGAGCTTTACGGTGAAGGAAAACATCCTCAGGAAACCTGCACAAACCTGCGAAGTACCTAATTCAATGGTGTGTGTGAAGTTTTCAATCCGCACTGGTCCCACGTGGGAACTACGGCCCAAGCCCTCTCATTCTGAGAAAATGCCTGTGCCCAGCAGTGGGATGTAAACAGGCTGGGATGATGAAAGAAAGAAAATACATTTGTCCACAATACAAAACACAACAATATTATTAATTACAAATAGATAACACGAAGCATAGTAATTATGTGCCATTGCGATTATGAATCGAAAACTGACTCAGCATCAAACCATCAGATAAATAAATTGCATGAAAAGTACTCGAACTAAACTTCGTTCTAAACTTCATATCTCTAGATTTAGTAAGTAATGAAGGTTTTGAGACACCGAATGAGTCAATGACCCTTCTCTGAATATTGGACTAAAAAATAACCCATGAGTTATCCCAGAAAAAAATGTTCTTAACTAAGACGATTGGTACCAAATATAGTAATCAAATGGCACATGTTATTATCTTGCAGATTGAATAGATACCAAGAAACCGTCACTGATTTATATTCTGCTCAAATTTGTTTTCTAAATAGATGTTTTAATGTTGTAGTTTTTCATGTATTAAAACTTACATCGTGACTTCGGAGCTGTTTTACCACCCAATGAATATTTTATTTGGCGGATAAATGTGATGCCGTCTCCGTCTCTTCGAACAAAACAGACAGAGACGGCATCACATTTAAAGAAAGAAAAGAAATAAAGAAAGAAAGAAAAGTTTATTTTGGCTCCAAAAAGTACCACCTAAAACTAAGACTAGAACTAGCACTAAAACTATGTTACTAGGTGACACGGCAGGCATTTATCCGTCAGATTGTTTTATCAATGGATGGTGAAACAGGGGGTTAGAGAGGATTGTGGCACTTTTGATATTTATCCGACGATCTTAGAAAGCGGGGTTGCCCTACAAAACCTATTTTCGCCAATTATCTAACTGCCCGGTGCCCAGGCTATTTCCTTTACGAGCCCATTCTCTGGATTTGTTCGCCACAGATCGACAGAAATAAACGGAAAATGAAATAATAAATAAATATTTAATGTTGGTCCATAATAGAAATAAAGCGGATTTGCTGAAATTACGTCATATTACGTTTTGGTGTAGGTACAAGATATCCAAAGTTACGCGACTGATTTCACTTAAACATGACGTAATTTTTTAATAAAAACTATCGTACTTATACTTATTAAAATAAAATACTTACACTGATCACTCACGTATTCTTCGTCAAAGTGACATTCATAATTTCTCGCATAATTGTAATTAGTCATAATGCAAAGTTTGTCATAACGTGCATTGTTTGTCATAACTTTTTATTCTCTGAAAGCCATTTAAAAATCATTTTTTTTTTATTCGACTGTATGACATGATTGTATGGCAAACGAGCAAGTGGGTCTCCTGATTTAATTTACGGTTTCAACGAGAAAAAAATGAAGAGTAGCAAAAATTATGACTAATATTACCTACATTATGACTCAAAAATTAAGCGACTACCTATATAGGTGCGTACCTATGGTCGACTTGTTTCGAACCAATCCGTGGTTCATGGTCAAGGTAGACATGAAAAACTTATTTTCCCTTCCAGGTGTTTAATATTTTTTCTGCTCCAGGTTTCAACACGTATGCGTACAACGACACAGCGCACACGCACCGGGTGCCGGACGAGATCCTCTCCGTCAACTATGAGGACGGCAAATGGTCCAAGCCGTACTACGACTGCGGCGGCGGCAACATCTGGATGTTGACCTACACCGTGCCTTTCTTCGGATTTAATAACGGGAGCTATTTTTTCAAGTAAGTCAAAATGTTAGAATATTCTTTACATTGGACACCTGGAATAAGGCTGGAAACAGACCGGTTTGAATCGCGCGGTTTTGAGCGCACCGTCTCTTTCCAGAATATTGTTTTAGAAATATACGGTGTGATAAAACCGCGCGATTCCCGCCGTGTCTGAATGCAGTATTAGTCTCTTGAAGAATATGATAATAATTTAATGTTCTTAATGTAATATTATACATAATATTATACATAATTATTATAAATTTCTCGTGTCACGGTGTTTGTAGCCGCATTTCTCCTCAACGGGTCGAGCAATTTTTTTCACATTTGTTAGATTGCGAGAATAGATAGTGAATTGTTTTTCACCCTCCTACCCCCATCCTTGATTTTTTAATCGCAATTTTAGTATTGTGAATGAACAACATCTAAATAACGTCCGTTTATATAACAGGTTAGATTCCTTGAAAATATAATAAGCCCATCAGTGAGATCATCTAGGTAGGTAATAAAACAATAAATTAAAAAAAAACCCGACTGCTTTAAAAAATACTGAAAAGAAGAAAGCAAGACTTAGACGTAGTGGTCTAGACAGTCTTCAATATAGACAGGGTAAAAAGTGAGGGTGACTTTTTTTTCTCGGCTAATCCTATAGCGTTGTGTATCATTGGATAGGTATTTTAAAACCATTGAGGTTTGCCAGGACGATTTTTCGATTCAGTGATCTTTTTGCAAAAAAATCAACTTTAAAGTGAAATTTTCATTATAATCGCCCCCCCCCCCTCTCTAAAATCCAAACTGTTGGATGGAAAATTAAAAAAAAATCATGGTGGCTTAGATTGCTTGAGAATTATTAGTAGTTTAAGATTAAATAGCAGCTTAAGGTATAAAATATACCCAAACGTGGAAGATTCCGTACACAATACGAAATCCTTAGATAAACATCACTTGATTTTTTCGTAATGGCTAAACAAAGTTGTAGACTAACCTAAGATGGTGCACGCTTGCCATTTAAATGCCCATTCACCCTAGTTTTGAAGACGGCCAGATTGTAGCGATTACGAAACACAGACGCAGGGAGAGCATTTCACTCCATTCGTTTGTTAAATCTTTACCCTTGCATGTTAAGACAATACAACAAGTTTCTACCCCTCTAAACGGTATCTGAGGCACGACCGTATTTTCCGCTTTCCTTTTGTTCTTAAACAGGGAAACAAAGGTTATGTTCTGTCTTCTCTTCCATTACTTACGAAGTTTTAGGTCAGTTACTGTTATAACCAATCTTTTCAGTGATTATTATCACTTATACCATATAGGTATCTTGGCCCAGTTTTTCAGAGCATATACCTATTAGTATACATACCTAGTGTTATTAGTGTTTTTGTTTCGTCTAATTTTATCGTTCAATTTTTGAAACCAAATCCTAAAATTATTAGAAAGAAAGAAAGAAAGAAAATACATTTATTAAACGCCATAAAAATAAACATAGAACAAATACAAGACCTACATGACGCTAAACAGGTCCCCACTCAGCATAATGCCACGGCAAGCCGTGGCGCTGATTTTCAGTGAGGACCTTATCTAAAAACTAACTTAAAAAAAAAAACTTATTATTAAATTGTATGCCAATATTGTATGGCAATATTAATCTATTATACCTACTCTCAGGAACAACCCCGATGGTAATCTAGAAGTAACTGCACCACGCCTCTGTTTTTAACTCCACTTTTTCTCGTTACGAGTAGGCCCAACTTTCTATAACCGAATGTTAAACAGAGATTTATTCAAACAATTGATCTGTACTTTATGAACCTACGCTGGAACTTATGAGGTTAATATTCGTTGTAATCATCCACTCCAAGTACTTCGGAATTCTCCGGCGAAGTTCGGCGAACTTCGACCGCCAATACTTTTAGTTTTACATTGTCTGCAGTTTTTCGATTTCCAACAAGAACGCGAATCAAAGTTTCTCGTTCAAAATAGAGGGGCTTATAACCAATGGCATCGACTGGCGATCTAAGGTAGAAGTTTCGCAGTTAGCTTATGATTAAAAAAATTGAATGAATAAATGGTCGAATGAATGAATGAATAAACGAATGAATGAGTAAACGTCTGAATGAATGAAATGAATTATGCACTGGTGTTACAATATTATCAATAAAAACTAAAAGGAAGAAAATAAATCTAGTGGTCTAGAACTCTGTCAAGAAGTTCATTTAAAGTTCAACAGACGGGACCCATTATAAAATTTTTTTGAGCTGGTTACGATTGGAATGGGTCCCGACAGTTGTACCTTAAATGAGCTTCTTGACAGAGTTCTGGACCACTAGACTTATTTTCTTCCTTTTAGTTTTTAAGGCAGTCAAGTTTTTGATTTTTAAAATTTATGGTTTTTTTATTTTATACTTTTTTCACATTTCTGTGAAAATAGTAGATTAAAAGTATTACAACACACATATATATATATATATATATATATATATATATATATATATATATATTATATATATTTAGAATGGGCTAATTATAAGCTTTCATTTGATTCCCATATTGTTACAATACAAAATGTATTTTTTTAATTCCTTCGCCATATTTTTTTTTCGCAGATGCCATATTGAAATATTATATACCCTATGTGACTCCGACAGTTATGACGAATCCAATGATACCTCATATGTTACAATCCGTTTAGGCTGCAGCGAGGACCAAAGAAATGGACATACATACCCACATACATATATACATACATACTTACATACATACATACATACTCTCGAAAAACATAACCCTCCTTCGGGCAGTCGGGTAAAAAATCCATCACACAGACTCACACTCAGGCGTCTGGGGTATTGCAGATGCGTTGCCAACCTAGAGGCCTAAGATGGTATGCAAGTGCCAGTAATTTCACCGGATGTTTTACTCTCCACGCCGAAACACAACAGTGCAAGCGCTGCTGCTTCAGGGCAAGATTAGCGAGCAAGATGGTGGTAGCAATCCGGGCGGACCTTGCACAAGGTCCTACCACCTGCAAAAGGTGCTATAAGTTTGACCGCTATGTCTGTCTGTCTGTGGCACCGTAGCTCTTAAACGGGTAAACCGATTTGAATGCGTTCTTTTTATTTGAAAGCAGGTTTTCTAGCGATTTCAGTGCATCCGTTTTTGAGATATTGAACTTTGAAGCGACAAAATCGGGAGTTTTCTAACTTTTTGTTGGTAAGCTTATAAAGTCTTACATAGATAAATGTTCGTGTATTGTCCACTCATCACGAAGTGATTGATAAAGCACAGGTTTGTTCCCCAGTCTTAGCTTATTTTTTTCTA
The DNA here is from genome assembly GCF_025370935.1 of Choristoneura fumiferana. Taxonomy (NCBI): domain Eukaryota; kingdom Metazoa; phylum Arthropoda; class Insecta; order Lepidoptera; family Tortricidae; genus Choristoneura; species Choristoneura fumiferana. Next base: position 22,150,322 of record NC_133489.1, on the reverse strand, counting down.
GCTTCGACAAATTATTGTCTGAATTGAATTTGGACTACACATTGTTGGATTCTCATTCGATTGGTACAGTTTTATAATGCCTCGAGTTTCTCGTAACCAGGGAGCGTAAATGTTTTTAAAACAAAATTACAACACTGCAATGATTCTTAATAATTTAGTGGTGATGTAAATTAAATATACGATGTGAATAAAATATTGTACTGGGTAATCTAATTGTAACAAAAAATATTTTTCCTCGTGTAAATGAAACAACACAACTAATGATTCGTTGGATGACAAAGTACACAGAACGCTTATGATTGCAACATAATATCCCATCTTCGTTTTTATTTACATGAATAATTTTCACATGTACCATCAACCAAATATGTGGTTTACCACCCTAAAGTTGATAATCATTTGCATGTCATAAAACAATAATGCCAATAGGCGTGTGTGTCAACTTGAAAGTTCGACTAGTGACATATTATTAATGTGATAGGAATTTGTTTAAAAATTAATAAACCACTTATTTGGCTGATGGTACACTCAGGGCAATATAACTCTCGAATCGCCCGCCAGTTACAAATTAGCGTTGTACTGGTCAAAATCCTCATAACCAAACCTGAGCATAATATTCTTGAAGGTCAAAACTTTTCTTCATGTAATTTTTTCTTTATGTCAATGACTTTAAAAATAGTTATTTGCGTAAAACTTCTGTCAATTCCAAATCCCAAAACCATCGATGAAAATTGACTACGTTCTAGGTATCTGACATTGATTATATCAGTAAACTAAAGAGGTCTGGATAAAAACACTGTATTTAGCTTGATGTCGTATGTCTGTCATCGGCAACAGCGTTACGCTCCCTGCTTGTAACCTATGCAATATCTGACTAGATAGTCTTATTGAATAATCCATTTAAGCCGGTCTGTATCTACGGCCCAATCTCTTTATAGGCTATCCGTTCGCAGCGATTCCGTATACTTTGATGTTTTATATCTAACGCATCGAAAAGTATCCATCTATTTAGATGGCCTCTGAATATTTTATTTGTGATCTATACTCGATAAGTTCTTTCGGCTTTTACCGTAATTGGGTAATTTGGTTAAGTCAGTTTTGGTATTTTTGCTAACACCAAAAAAATAGAAGAATCGAATAAAGAACAGAACATACCTTTACCCCGATTAAAGAACTTAGGTACAATAGAAAATATAACTCCGAGATCGAAAATATAAACTGACACATGGATGCACAGAAAAACCAGAAAAAGAAACCAGCCCGGGAATCGAACCCAGGTCCTCAGCATTCCGTGCTGCGTGGACAGGAGTACAGACACGAATTTATCCTATGCACACATATCTCATGCTGCATATCTGCTGCTGCTACTTGTCTGGGTGAGCGGTTAGTTCCGAAAGGGTGTTACGTCTCTCGAAGCGGTAAGTCGGTTCAATTCCCAGACGGAGCAAGTAATTCTTAGAAATTCTTTAAATGCCGAGTTACTAAGTTTTAAAAATAACATAAAGTCTTATTTCAGCAAAATATCCCATCTACGATATTTCAAGTACTTTCCCTTGATGTCCCATAGTTTTGGATCGCCCTGTTTACGTTCCATTACTGGGCACAGACCTCGAATAACGAGAGGACTTGGATCATAATTCACAGGCGGGCTCAGTGCGAATTGGAAATTTCACACACACCATTAAATTGCATCGCAAGCTTCTATATGGAGATCTTTCCTCTATTTTTGGATATTCTTCCAGTTATGTCGGTGTCTTTAATTCTTCGACGAATTCCTTTAGGTATTCCAAATTCTATCGCGCCAAGAAACTCCGAGCATAGCTCTCTTCATAGTTCGTTACAAGACTCTGAGTCTCTCCATAATATTGTCTCGTATTATTAGCAAAGCCGCGGATAACGGCTGAAAAGTAAGTAAATTATTAATTTTACAATCTCAATGAAATTACAAAGCGACTAAATATCCTGCCTATCTTTACATCTACTTTTGTAAAGCCTCGACCACATTCACCCTCACCGCTATCTCCAAATTGTTCACCACGACGATTAACGTCCACAGTGTCGCAAGTATTTCATCCTGTAATAATCGTATCGTTGCGGCTGAAAGAGGTTTTCTGTGGAAATAGTTTCTTTATAATATTTTTGTGATCTTGGAATGTTATTTTCTGAAGGCCTGTATTTTCCGGAGATAAATGGAGCATTTCATTGGGTTTCTGTGCTCGAATTTTTCCTTTCAAAGATATGGTTTTTCTACGTATGATATTATATAAATGTATTCGATGTAGTTCTGATTTGAGTTTTTTTGGACGTCCATTTAATTGGGCTCAGCTTTTTATGAAGGTTATTTGCTACACCTTTAACGGAGAAAATCATTTTTAAAAGAAATCGTTTCATTCATCAGCATCATTATCATATCAACCGAATCATTTTCTGCCAAGTTTCTTGCGGCCCCTTCTTGCCAATCATGGTCTTTCCGAAAGCGCTGGTAGTGCAAATAAATGACACGCAAATGAGCTCTTTGCGGCCTATTTACATTAGAACATTACCTATTGTTTTCATTTTGTTGCTTGTAGGTTTGCTTGCATTGATCCGATAATTTAACTGTTAGGATTAAACCAATTTCAAAAATTTCTTAATGAGAATAAGTAAATCTGTTTGTTATTCAGATTTACAATGATGTCTGTTTATTTGGGTATTTCAGATATATTCAGGTATTATTTTTCTAGAATTTGTCTGTATATTTTTTTTTTTATTTGACTGGATGGCAAACGAGCAAGTGGGTCTCCTGATGGTAAGGGATCACGACCGCCCATAAACATCTGCAACACCAGGGGTATTGCAATGCGTTGCCAACCTAGAGGCCTAATATGGGATACCTCAAGTGCCAGTAAGTATCCGGCTGTCTTACTCTCCACGCCGAAACACAACAGTGCAAGCACTGCTACTCCACGGCAGGATTAGCGAGCAAGATGGTGGTAGCAATCCGGGCGGACCTTTCACAAAAGTACCACCTGCAAACTTACCTACATAATTATTGTTTTAAGCTTCGCCATTTCAACAGCCTCTATATTTAGCCGCTAAAATACATATTATATAATTCAACATCTACGAGAACCATTACGTATAGATATACCTATGTATATGTATGTTCATGCTAATTTGAGACTACTGGTGAAAGCTAACGGAGTTTAGCGGGAAGCTTTTAAACTAGTAAAGCCAAATTGTTGTAGTTTAAATTAGTAGAATGTACAACAAGAGCATACAACGAGCCATTTTACGCAAGACATTCATATAGTCACCCGAGCCGGTACGGCGAGGGTGGATAGACACGTCAAGGGGAAAATGGGTTTAATGCTCGAGTTTTACACTCTGCTTTTCACTTCGATTGCGAGGAAATTAAATAGCAACAGTGGAAATAATTGTTCACTTTCTATGTACTTACTTGTCTTTTATTTTTCATGCATTATTATATTTATATTGTTTATTGATTTGTTTTGATTGATTTTTAGTTTTACATAAATTAAAAGTAATTAAAATATATTGTAGAAACTTTTTTGCTTGTAGCTGTTGACACCTGATTTCCTTGGTCTTAGACGTAGATTTTACTTTATGCACTAGAGCATAAAAGTCATTTTATGTCGCCTAGATCCAGCATCAACACGAACTTTACGAACATGAGAAGTGAAAAATATCTTGGTGGCCTAGTGGTTTGCGTTTTGGCTTCTTATGCAGAGGATCGTAGGTAAGAAATTTAGGGTTCCTCACACTCATCCTTTTTAACACGCTTAAATGTTAGCTTCACTAATAATTTAAACTACATTATGTATTTTTGTAAGTATGTACTTCACAGAATCTTTCAACTTGATTTTTTCAATTCGTTATCGGAGTAAATATATCAAACTGAGTCACAGACGGTTCTGACAGAATATCAGCGCTGCAGGCGTCTAATGCCTCAGCATTATGCTGAGTCAGCGGCCGTTTCACTTTTGCGGGGACACACAAAATCTTATATTTTAATTTTTGTATTTCTTTTCCTTTTTTTTGTATTATTGGTGTTTGCTGTTAATTGTTGATTTTTAGTTTTGATTTATTTGTGTTTGCTGTTAATTGTTGTTTTTTAGTTTTATTGTATTTGTGTGTCTTTGTGAATGTGAATAAAATGTCTACTATTCTATTCTATTATATTCTAAACTAACAAGGAAATTCTATTGCGGCTAAATTTGCTTAAGAATAATTGTAGTGTAAGAGTAAATAGCAGCCTTATTTTATAAAATATACTTCTAAAATATATTTATTTATGAATCTATGTTTTCTGTACTGCTTACTATGTTTTGGTGTGCAATAAAGATAAAGAGTTATTGTATTGTATTGTATACTTAGTTTGAAAATTCCGTACAATATACAATATCCATAGAAAAATATTACTCGTTTAATAACGTCGTATACGGGCGTGTCGGACACACTCTTGGCCGGTTTTTAATTTTGTTTCCTTCTAATGTATTTTTCTGTTTATCGAACATGTGAAAATCAATAGTTCTTTCTCTTTCTAGGAGCTAGTAGTAAGATGATATCCAAACAACGCACGGCATTTCGCTACATCATCCACGTAAACGGCAGATAAGCTCTCCCCAAGGTCGTGTACTATTGTAGCCTCCTGGATCTTTACGAGTACTCGTAGTCTGACGAAGCCTTTAATTAGGTTAATTCGCCCGTGACAGGCCCTGTACTGCGAAGTGCAAAATTTCTAACTTCGTATCTTGCCGTCCCGCTCACGTTTATATCATTTAATACGAGAGTGAGAGGGATGGTACGATATGAACTTCGATTTTCTAATTTCGTAGTAGCCCCTCAGGTACCTTGGAATATGAATCGTATTTTGTAAGACGCCGGCAATTTTTGTTCTTCAAACTTATCATCTTCGTCACTAAGCTTTGATCGTTTGCGTCTGAAATGTTTAATCCAACTAGGTACTTACAGACAATTTAACGTATTGGTCATTTTGTGAATGAGTATTACAGTTAATTTCACTAAATCCTGTTATTTTTTTTTATCAATATTATTCTAATTAGCCCCGTGTGGTGTCGGGTTAGAATTACACCTCTCCATTTCTTACATGGATGTCGTAAGAGGCGATTAAGGATATAGGTTAAAGTATACCGTAGGCGACAGGCTAGCAACCTGTCACTATTGTACCGTTTTTGTCAAACTTTAAACCTAAAATTGCTAAAAGTGGCTCCGAAACGGTAACGCGTTTCGTGTGCTCTGCCTACCCCATTTGGGAATACAGGCGTGATGTTTGTGTGTGTGTATACTGATTACTTTGTTTTCCTAGTTTTAATAGTTAAAAGAATTGTGTTTAGATACTTAATTTTCTTTTATTTTGAAAAAAAAAAAACTTGCGGTGCATTTTTCTTGGTAGGTAACTAATAATGGTCTTTCCGAAAACGCTGGTAGTATAAGAAAGTGACAAGTCTATTTGTTTGTTTATTACCTCTTCACGTCTGAACCGCTGAACCGATTTAGGTGAAATTTGGTATAGGTCACATAGTTTGAGGCCCGGGGAAAGAGATAATAATATGATAGTTAATAATTGCATAGATCCCGCGGGATTCTACGCGGACAGTGGCTGGCAACAGCTAGTGCAAAATAACCCTTAGCGGCTTTTTTACAATATAAACGTTTTGATTTTTTATGTACTTTATTTATAATGTTATTGTGTATAATTATTATTGTACATTTTGTTACTGCTCTTATAAATTTACAGTAGATTGTTCCACCAGCTGTACCTAATCTTTAGAAGTTTCGCATTTTTACCCTAAAAATGTATAGTAAAACTTAAAACACCGCCATTTTATTCAACCATCCGAAAAACAATGTAAGCATTTTTGAATATATTTGCTTATCGCCCCCATATTTGTCGGCGGAGTTTCCAAAATTCGTTGTCGTACATGAAAATGAATTCGGAAATAGACGTATCGCCGTCCCTTGCATACGCAGATTTTAGGGTTCCGTAGGTAGCTAAAACCACGTCGATTTTGACTGCAAACCTTTTTGTTCTTTTTTTTTTGTTGAGAACTAATAAGGTTGTAAAATTTGTGTGTTTATTTTTTCTTTGTATTATTATTATTATATTTTTTAACTGAAAGAAACCTTTTTTTAATGTATGATAGCCAGATGGTCCCAAAGGAAGACCGGCAGATTGCTGATTTGGGAGCATTTTCGTGACATGCGTATTTTTTTTTTTATTTCAACCCACTTTCCATGTTGTCACGAAAAAATGTTTTCTTTATTTCATTCTAAGCCTTTTCACACGTAAACGTCACCGGTTAGTCGCCCGGATGTAAGGTGGTGAAATGTATGTTCGTTCATGTCGGTAATTTACGCCGGCACGGTACCCGGCGTCAGATACCCCGACAACCGTTACGTGTGAAAAGGTGCTTAAAGTTTTGCCATGTCATCTCTCCGCATAGCTCAGAGGCTTAATACTTCAAAACTGTAATATGACATAGTGCGTGGTTGTATCAAATAATTACGTCGATGAAGTGGTGAAACAAAATAACACACTACACGGGAATGTTTCTTTTGTTCTCAGCCATCCCATAGAGTTGATATGCTGTTGATTCGCTGAATATTAAAATTATTAATTACTATTATTTTTTCCATTGTGACATGAAAATTATTTATACAAATGTATTATTAATTTTCGTGTCACAATGGAAAAAGTTAATGGTAATTTTAACTACCTGCTAACGCAGCTTTAACAGGCTTGCAACTTTTTGATCTTCACCCGTATACATATTCTTGTAACTTTGGCCGAGACGATATCTTTACAGCTGACTGCATATATTTTACACAATAAAAAGGAAACAAAAACTACGAGTCTGTCAACTATGTTAAAGTTGTTCGAAACTTAATATTGAATAAATTTAACCGCATATCACTACGGAACCCACAGCGCGTGATCCAACACGCATTGGACCGATTTTTTACATCAGCTAACTTTTCCTCGCGCGAAATTCACGGCATTTCGCGACTATAAATTTACGTGTTGTATACTTTTTCAAATAACCCGGTCGAGTGCGAATTGTTTACGCCCGAAGATTAAAAGGAATCTCTTTATTCGGAGGGTCTTTTTCATTTCTGCCTTATATCTTAGTGGCATCTTTGAAACTTTTAGCATTTTAGATAGCGAGTTTGCTGAATCTGGTATCTGATGTGTCATTTGGTTCTGCCGCAGCCGCATAAAACTTATTATGTTCTTTCAAGCAAGTTTGTAACGCGAGTTTGTTTGTATCTGAATTGACTAGCTTATCTTTATCTTCAACGGTCTTTTGGGATAATTCAAACAGAGCTTTTGTGCATTATTTTATAGCTTTCTGCAAACACTGGATTGCCTTAATATGATAACTTTGCTATTGTCATTATGGATTAAATAGAGCGTTACTTTCCGGAGAATCATATGAACTACACTACTTTTACTCTGCTTTTCTGCTACATAACTTACACCATAGGCTACATCTATGCAATTCTCTTCCTCATCAAACATTGTGCAATTCCGAAATAATATATGTCGGCGGCCGATCGTAAATCTGCCAGATCACGAAATTACTAGGCGTATCGTGAAATGACGCCATTTCATGAATTGGCTATCCGCCTTACCATTCAAAACTCACCGATTAATGATTTGCCGAGTGACGTTTTGGTAGATCATGAAATTCCTAGGCATATCATCAAACGCCGTCATTTCATGATTTGACCAGTTTAGGCAGATCATGAAATTCCTAGGCATATCATGAAACGCCGCCATATCGGTTCTGGCACTTCGCCGGCCGTTGCGGTGGTCACAATCCATACTAACCACTCCTCGTTTCACTCGTCATACCTAAATTTTTCATTTTTCGGCATATCACGATGTGCCCGGTATAGAGCTAGGAATATCGACGACTGCGTTGCTCTAATCGATCAGCCATATTGTTTCTCAGGCACATCGTGATATGCCTGGCCAGCTTTTAGCCACATTTCATGATATGCCTAGCCTCTGTTTCTGGTTTTTCTGTGCATCTATATTTCAGTTTGTATTTTCAATTTAGGTTTTACGGGATGACCGTAAAAGTAAAAATTTGGAATTGAAATAAAAGATTCCAAAAAACCAATCTTAATCTATGCCGTTCTTATTCTTTAAAAGGGCAAGGAGTTCCTACCGACTAAAGTATAAAGTTAAAGAACGGCCCCTAAGCTGAAGCTTTATTATCTTTATACACTTGATCCTTTTGGCCTAAGTCGCATTTCAAGATGTCCCGACTAAACCCTATTGCTTATGAGAGTTGTATAAGCCGTCGTGTAATTGAGGTCCAAGGAAGATGAAGTGCACATTTAACTGGATATTTGATTTTGAAGCATCGAAATAAAATAATTTCGTTGGAAATGGCTATTCGTCTGTCGTCGGTCGGTCTTTTTCGGAGGAGGATATCAATTCGGTTGTATTTTTATCAAGGGTCTTTTTTCCGAAACGTGTGGAGGTATTTCACACGAAGAAATACACTTTATAACCGCAAAAAATGTTCTGACTTCACATGGTCAAAAGATATGCCTGTCTAGATATCTACAAACCTTTGAATTGTTAGTATTTATTCATATAAAAAAACCATTGGAATAAACCTATAGGAAATCATAAAATTTTTTGGCGTCATCTATTTAAAATATCATATCTTCTTATTTAGGGAGTTGTCTAATGTGTTATCCTACTAATATTATAAATGCGAAAGTTTGTGAGTGAGTGAGTGAGTGAGTATGTTTGTTACTCTTTCACGCTGAAACGGCTGGACGGATTTGGATGAAATTTGGCGAAAAGTTAGTTTATAACCTGGATTAAAACATAGGATACTTTTTATCCCGGTATTCCCACGGGATAGGGATAAAATCTCGAAATAACAACCTCTGGGCTTAGAGTCATGAAATTTGGTATGTAGGTAGTTGGACGTTTGGAATAACAGATAAGTGACTTTTTGACCCGATATTCCCACGGGATACCTAGGGATAAATCTTGAAATAACAACCGCAGGGCTTAAAGCCATAAAATTTAGTATGTAGGTAGCTGGACCTTTGGATAAACACATAAGCTACTTTTTATCCCGATATTCCCCCGGGATAGGGATAAAATCTTGAAATAATAACCGCTGGGCTTAGAGTCATGAAATTTGGTATGTAGGTAACTGGACGTCTGGAATACACATAGACGACTTTTTGACCCGATATTCCCACGGGATACCTAGGGATAAAATCTCGAAATAACAACCACTGGATTTAGAGCCATGAATTTTGGTGTGTAGGTAGCTGGACCTCTGTAATAACACACAGGTTAATTTTTATCCCGATATTCCCACGGGATAGGGATAAAATCTTGAAATAATAACCGCTGGGCTTAGAGTCATGAAATTTGGTATGTAGGTAACTGGACGTCTGGAATAACACGTAAGGGACTTTTTGACTCGATATTTCCACGGGATACCTAGGGATAAAATCTCGAAATAACAACCACTGGATTTAGAGCCATGAATTTTGGTGTGTAGGTAGCTGGACCTCTGTAATAACACACAGGTTAATTTTTATCCCGATATTCCCACGGGATAGGGATAAAATCTTGAAATAATAACCGCTGGGCATAGAGTCATGAAATTTGGTATGTAGGTAGTTAGACGTTTGTAATAACAGATAGGTGACTTTTTGACCCGATATTCCCACGGGATACCTAGGGATAAAATCTTGAAATAACAACCGCAGGGCTTAAAGCCATGAAATTTAGTATGTAGGTAGCTGGACCTTTGGATAAACACATAAGCTACTTTTTATCCCGATATTCCCCCGGGATAGGGATAAAATCTTGAAATAATAACCGCTGGGCTTAGAGTCATGAAATTTGGTATGTAGGAAGCTGGATGTCTAGAAAAACACATAGACGACTTTTTGACCCGATATTACCACGGGATACCTAGGATAAAATGTCGAAATAACAACCGCTAGGCTTAGAGGCATGAAATTTGGATGTAGGTAGCCGTATGTCTGGAATAACACATATTATAAGTTCGCTACTTTTTATCCGATATCCCACGGTATAGTTTTGTAACTAAGGACCCCATACATCCCTGTATTATTATTATAATTATTATTATTTCGTATTTTTTTCTTTAATTGTATACTGTAGTTTTTAAGTATTTTATTTCTATTTAATACATTGAAGAGAAAAGAATACATAACAATTAAAATAAAACTAACCTAAACTACCTACATACAAAAAGACAAATAAATATATTAATTACTGTACATACATAATAACAAAAGAAAACTATAACCTAGTCAAATAACTCGCCCCTCGCCATTCCCGCCCCAAAGGTGCCCATAACGCTTGCGGCATTTCCACGTTGGATAGCTATGGACAGCCTTTGCACCAGAAATGACTCGGAGCGAGGGTCCTCCCCTTTTTGCCTGAGTCGACGGCCCAAATCACCCACAAAACGCCTTGCATCCGCCCCCCAGCAGCCCGCCGTCTCCACCGCCACGGGAACGAATATATACCCCGAACCCAATGGGGCATACTTCTCCCGCTTCACAGCCGCCTGAGATTCGGCCGCCGCTCCCGCCGCTCGTGTAGTGCGACCGAGATGGGAAGCGGCAAAGGTGCTGACACACGTAGCGTCCCACACCAAACAACGACCCCCCTCCCACGGCACCAACGTCAGGCCATCAGGCCGCTTCCCGTCCGTGCGGCTAAGGCCCGGCGGCTCAAGCACGGATGGAACGCCTGCCGACCTGAGAGCTCTTTGGACGATATCGTTGAGAGCATGGTGACGCGGGTGCCTACCAGCACATCTACGGCAACTCAACGCATGATGACCGTCAGCTCCCACCATGGTGCCGCAGATGCATAAATGAGGTTGACATACATCGCAGCCCAGGCGGAGAGCCACTGACACACGCAATGAGTCCCCATCGAGCAAAGTGCCTAATTGAGGCGAAGGTAGCGCGTGCAGCCATGCCCCTGATTCCGACCGCGATACCGCCAAGAGTCTCGCGAGATCCGCACCCGCGGCGCCATTAATGAGACGATCGAGAGTCGCCCTACACCCCACATCATCCACCACGCTGGACCGCAGGGTCCTCAGGCACGGTCGCCCCCGGGTTGAGAGCCGACCACGCCACCACGGCGCCGGCTACAACGGAATATCTGCCCCGTCCCCGTCCAGAGATAGAATATTAGAGACAGGCCAGCCACCCATGCGCCGACGCCAAGAAGGCCGGCAAGCTCACATCCCGCAAACGCCGCACCCCAATGCCCCATACCGAATTGGCAGAGCAGCCTGTGCCCATTGGTTATCGCTCATTGAGACATTGGTAATTGACTCGACCGCCGACCTAATGGCTACGTCAAATGAACCCACGTCGTCGGGGAACCAAGCTGGGGCCGTACGCAGGGAGGTAAGTCATCTATTTCTAATTATTAAATTTGAAAAAATGACTTTCTGCCAAGTTTCTTGCGGCGCATTCTTCTTGGCAATGGTGTCTTTCCGAAAGCGCTGGAGTATAAAAAATGAAGTGTTAAAAGTGCCCATTGCGCCTATTTACTGAATAAATGATTGAATTTGAATTTTGCATTTGATTTGGATAGAGAAAATTTTGAAACTTCAGCACTGGGTTTAGAGTCTTGAATTTTTGTACAGTCATTCACAACACAACCTCAATGAAGACCACGATATGAATATTGGAAATTTCCAGGGTAATTTTGTAAAATCCCGAAAATTTAAATTGCAGCTACCACACCGAATAGTTTACGCGTGCGAAGCCGCGGGTAAAAGCTAGTTCCAGATAATATCTAAACTATCTACGAATACCTACACAGGGTGGCTCATTTAGATCGGTCAGTATGTGAAAGTCTGAAAGTATAAGACATACGGGTAAGGCGCGAATTTTAACCAATGTGACATAGAAATAACATAAAAAAAATACGTGACGTTACCATAAAACGTAACGCAAATTTTTATAAAGCCTAGATCAAACTGGTAAAATTCCCATTAGATAACGTATGTATGAAAAAAAAATACATGTCAAATAATAAAGTGAAGTTTTTATTTTTACTAGAACTTTCCGACGATACTGATCTTAAATCTGTCCTATATGAAATCTATAGAGCTAAACATGAGAATGTGGAAGTAGAAGTACCCTCTAGTTGACGAACATCTTTCCAAAAGTGTATCTTTACATGCCTCTCTAACACTGACAATAAGGTGCACATTTATAAGCATAACGAATTTGGATGTGGTTTTTTTTTATTCGACTGGATGGCAAACGATCAAATGAGTAAGAGATCACCACCGCCCATAAAAATCTGCAACGCCAGGGGTATTGCAGACGCGTTGCGAACCTAGAGGCCTATGATGGGATACCTCACGTGCCAGTAATTTCACCGGCTGTCTTACTCACCACGCCGAAACACAACAGTGCAAGCACTGCTGCTTCACGGCAGGATTAGCGAGGAAGATGTGGTAGCAATCCGGGCGGACCTTGCACAAGGTCCTACACCTAGTTGTGAGCATGCTGTGACTTCGACTGTACAAGCTATTAAATACCTCAAAGAATGGCCAAACCTAAAATCACAGGTTTTATGATTGGTTATTTGGAGTCTTCACAGTTTTACCAATTTAGGAAGTAGTATCTTAGTTAAGTGGACAATGTAAAAGATGTTTTTGGAAATAAATTATTATTTATTTATTTATTTATTCATATTCATTATGATTATTAAGTTTAGGTAACAAATGAACTAAGTAGGTAAGTGAATCCTCCGTTTGTCTCTCACTTTAAATACGCTATGCATGTAGCAGGACGTGAACACAGAACTCGCCACAATTTTCTTGTGCCGATCCCTGCACCTACAGATTAAAATTTATTTAACTTCAAAATATCCATCTAACTAACTTACTGTGCGTGCAGTCATTGGAAACCTAATAATAAACTGGTGTAAGTTAGAATTTTTCTGTGTGAACTTCCCTTTACCACATTTTTCGTTACGTTATGTACAAAATACGTAGCATTTTGTAAAAATGTAACGTAATCGTAACAAAAGTGTAACGTATTTTATACAAAAATCGTTTATCATGGTGAATAACGACATTTTGAACATAATAACACATGCCACTTACATGGAAAAGATTACCCTATCGTATGAAAAAACAACCAGTTAAAAATAATCACTACTTACCTTAAATCGAACAAGCACTTTCGACGTTTTTTCGAAAAAAAACCTCCGCGTCACTTTTGATGGCTGTTGTCAACAAACTGATGAGATTTTTTATCTCATCGATGTTGCCCTATTAGAGTTATTGTTGCCAGTGTACAAAAACAAATTTCTACCGAATTGGCGTTAAAGGTAGCTTAATTAAGCGTCACCTAAGTATTCGTAACGAAAACGTGGTTTTTTGGCACGTGAAAAGAAATAAATATAAAACATGAAAATTATTTGATTATCATGATTCCGCAATCAGTAGGACTATCGTTATATCATAAAATTTGTTTACAAAATCATGATCATGAGAAGTTAAATAGCATGAAAATAATAAGGTACTCGTGGTCAAAAAAATAGTCAATTTTCGTTACGTTTTGGACGTTAATATATTTTTATTATTTTTTTAAAAGGGTTTAAATCAATTATTCTCATTTGCGACCTTGAGAGTTTATATCGTTTCATATAATAAAAATAAAATTAAACCTCTAGGTGTTATCAGTTTTTTTTTATCAGCGTTCCAAATTGAAACGTCCAAATTGGTCAAAATTCGCGGCCTTACCCTACGAAGATCTGGTCTTAGGAACCATGTCATCGATTTTAGTAACAAGAAAAACTTAAAAAAATAACTTGTATTAAGCTCGGGAATCAAACCCAGACGTTTTGAAACACAAACTTGCGTCTTATGAATTATATTCGGGTTTTGTTCCGCGTACCTTGATTTTAGAGGAGCTCGATATTTCGGCACAGTTGCATGCGCCATGATCACGAGACGACAGGAGCTGCTCTAAAATCAAGGTCGGCGGAATTTGTTTCATAAAATTAGTAATGGCCGCGATAGTCTAAAACTTACGTTTTTCTAAATACTCGTACCATGTTTCATATTAACATTTATTACTCATGACCTTACACTACTGTTTCAAAACGACCGGCTTCGATTCCCGAACTGAGTAAACGAGTAGACTCGCGCTGCTAGGCAAACTTGACACCCTACACTTCAGTCTGCTCGTGACCACGGCCACTGTAATGTGGTTGAAATGTCGAGGTAAATATTACACGCTAAAACACGCGTGATAAGTCCCGTTTGTGATACTCTGACTATAAGTGAAAATAACGAAATTTTAAAACGTTTTTCTTGTTACTAAAATCGATGACATATGGTTCCTTCTGGTATGTCTTACAGTTTTCAGACTTTCCCACACTGTCCGATCTAAATGAGCCACGCTGTATATCAAAGTTCGTCTAAATCTATTTACGAACTTTTGCTTTTATAAAAAAGAAAGAAAAAACAATGTTACAAGTCAGAACTTGCCTGCTAGTGGCTGCTAGGATCGTAAGGTCCGTTAAAGAACTTTGACATTTGTGTTACGTTGGTTAAATAGCTAAACGAACCAATCACGAGCAAAGCTGTCAAACTTAAAACGAACATTTCGATACTAACGCCATCTAGCGATGTTTCGCCTGTCCACAAACCCTCATTAAAATATTGAAACGCAAACAACGAGAGTTTTAATAGGGCTATAATGATTACAAGATATTCGGTTAAGGATGTTACACCGTCTCTACCAAGATAGGTACCAGAAAATACAAGCTTACTCGATAATGAATAGTATATATCTTACACTTGGTTTCAAAGCATCGAGACACAAAAATTGGGATCGAATCCATACTAATATTATAAATGCGAAAGTGTGTTGTTTGTTTGTATGTTTGTGTTTGTGTGTTTGTATGTATGTTTGTCCGTCTTTCACATCGAAACGGAGCGACGGATCGACGTGATTTTTGGCATAGAGATAGTTTATGGGCCAGAGAGTGACATAGGCTAGGTAAGACTTTTTATCCCGGTAAAATGCACAGTTCCCGAGGAAACGCGAACTGTGCATTTTTGCTGTTCACGCGGGCGAAGCCGCAGGCAAAAGCTAGTAGAATACATAATATTAATTATCGAGTAAGCTTGTATTTATTGGTATCGTTTTATTCCGGTGTATCGGTCAAAAGTATTCACATCGTATTGGTCGATATTCCAATGTCACAAACATTTGGAAAAACCTAGTATTTTTCGAGAGCACCACAAAAACGCTCTTTTTTCATATAAATTCTACGAAATAAAGCCAGTTTATGAAGTTTTACGGTAGAACTTAACTTATTTTTGCCTAAATATAGAATACCATCTACTGTTTAGGTACTTTTACTGAAATTTATAAAATAAACTTGCAATTTGAGTAAGTATCGACATTTTTCAATCGATACCACAGACATAAATACATCGATACAGTAATACTGTATTGAGTACAAATATTGATAGCTCATTGATACTGTTTCGTCTCTATCTACATCTAGCTATTTACTTCATGTTACATCTAGAATTCAGACCACAGACTAAGAGGCATAGAAGTGTCACAGCTGATACGTTTTCAAAAAAACGTTTGATTTCATTAAGTACAGGTTTTGGTTGAGTTAGTGCGTGGATTATTGCAGAGATTGCGTTTAAAGAATACCTGTAACGTTACGTTGGTAAGAACTGAGGTTTCCTTACAAATTTGTAGGTAGGTATTATTATTATAATGATATTAGAAACCTGCTCCTAAGCAAAACGTGCATGTGGAGTACCTATCATTTAAGATAGGTTCAGACCAACACACCGTTCACAATTCTACAGACCTCCCCATTTTATAATTGTGGTTTTTAACGTATCCGTACGACAAGTTTATGTGTGCGCATCGCGAACGTGTCAAGTGTACCGTCAGCCACGCACACTGACACTTAGACAACGTGTAAGTACGAGGTTAACTCGTGCACATTGATAATTAGCTGTGGAGGGGCGCGCCTTCGTGAGTGAACCGAATATACCAGATAAACTCTGTTATGTAGATGAAATCGTTCTGCGCTCGTATTAATTATATCGTTTCGCTCAAGCGACCAAAGCGTTGCTCGCTCGCTTCGCCTTCAACTCGCCCACAAAACATCAGAGTAATAAGGCTTTAACTAGTTCGGTGTTTCTGACAAACTAGTATTCCTGTACCATTAAATTTTAAACGCTGGTAACTCGCGATCCGAGCCTGTATAATTAAGGGCTCTATCTTACTGTCCAAAAGGGACAGTAACTATCCATTGTGGTTGGCAATTTGCATAATCTGCCGGAATAGACCGGGATTTTGAAGTTCATGCAAACATAACGTCGTAAGTCAGGGGAGCGGGGTTGGGAAAGAATTATGGGGATTATTATTTTAAAATTTAGTTTCATCCGTGGACTAGTGTGCTAACGGTTTAATTTTGACGCGTCTTACAAGATTTTACTTAATTCGTGTAAAATCGAGGAAACTGAGTCATGTACCAGGGTGGAACGTTTGTGCTATTAATGCCATATTGATATTTCATGCAAGTGCCAAAAAAATCATGGTAAAATTGATTATGAAAAGGTTCCACCCTTGTTCGTGATTCAGTTTCCTCGATTTTACACTGAGTTCATTTTAATTTCCGTTCACTTTGACAGGCTCAGTTCATTGATAAGAAGTAATAACTTGGCTTGGTAATTAAGTTTATGACCAAATTGAAAAAAAAACCTTTTTTGGAATGGTCGGTTAGATTATTTCACCAAAATTGTTATTTACAGCAAAATTTTCATTTAAGATAATTTATTCACAACACAAGATACAACAATATGATAGGAAACATAATAAATAAAAACTACATAAATATACCTACTATAAAAAGAAAACACCATCTAAGAGGCCCTCCTGCGGCATAGACCCCAGCACACTGGCGGCCTTACCTCTCTGTACAGTCAGAGAAATTCGCTGGGAGAGGTAAGCGCCAGCTCTGGGGTCTCCTGAGGTCTCTATCAGCCGGGACGACAAGGCCCCCATGAAGGCCCTCATGTCAGTCGGCCAGGGACCCATTGTCTCCACAGCGAGCGCCGCAAACTCATAGTCCTAATTTTCATACGTTTTTTCCCGAAATTTCTTTTTTTACTGAAACTTATTTTCACAATCGCAAAACAGCATATTGGGAAAAAAGCATTTGGGGGAAAAAGCGAATGGAAATATTGCAAATAGGAAATAAAGATTTTGGGAAAATGATCTGACCAGCTTAACTTAGTTTTTTTTTTACATGATATGACTTTACAATCATTGTTGAAGTAGAAATTTTAAAATTTATTTATAGATTTCTAAAGCGCATATCTATATTCGAATATATTTTCTTACGATAATACGTATTTTACCTATTGACTAGCAAACAAGTAAATGGGCCAATCAACTATTTTACCGACACTTTGGGTGTCTCTTGCGTTACCAAAATTGTCTCTGGCGTTACCAAAAAATCGTACTTCCAACAAGATATGTCACGGTTTAATAGGTTTAACTTACGTAGGATGCCATGTATTCATGTACACCATCTATTAAATTACAATAACTTAATGGTTACTTGACCTGAAATGTATATTTCAGAACTAAATTATTGTTATTATTATTTTAAAAATTATGACGGTGGAAGCATTCTACACTTTTACTGAACGTAGATATAGTTTAGATATAGTTAGTGTTTAGTATTGTAACTAAGGGACCCCATACATCCCTGTATTTTTATTATTATTATTTTTTGTATTTTTTTTTCTTTAATTGTATAATATAGTTTTTAAGTATTTTATTTGTAATTATATTATTATGAAAAAATGACTTTCTACCAAGTTTCTTGCGGCGCATTCTTCTTGGCAATGATGGTGGTTCCGAAAGCGCTGGTAGTTTAAAAATGACGTGTAATTTTGAATTTTTTGTCGGTAAACATATTACTGACAAAAATCTGCAATTATTAGCGTCGGTAAAAAAGTTGTTTGACCCAAATACTCGTGGTCCTAGTCTTTGGATAATAGTCATTTTGTGAACGCGTACCTACTCAAAAAACCTTATATGCATTTGGCCTAGTAAGTATGTCTTACTCACTAACCTCTAATAATATTTTTAATATTTTCGTACTAAGAACCTCATAAGTTATTATTTACTTTTATTTTAAAACAATCGGAACGTAGAAGCGTTTCACATACATACTTATACATAACAAAACTTTGACAACCGTTCAGTGGAAACCCATGCGTCTTTAACCACAGCAACAATGTTCAAAAGCAAAACGCTTCGAGATAACAACCGGAATTCCAAAGTTCAATTAAAAGCTTACTTTAAACCTTTGTTTGTTGGAAATTCTACCCGGTTGAGAAAGTGAGGATTTCCGGGAGTGCAAAACACTGCCGGTATCCGTTCGGAAACCAGTCTACTTGGTGGTGTTGTTACCCGCAATGGCGCCGTTCCAAAAGATATTGTACAATTGGTATCGGTATCGCTGAGTTTCAAACTTAAATCTCATCTCAATTCTCACTCATATTATAAAATGTTAATGCTTACTAATATTTGCGGTGTTATAATTAAAGTATTCAACTGATCATGTTGAATTTGACATGAAGATAGTTTGTGAGAGTATTTACCCCGAAAAAACAAATAGTTTCGCAGTAATTCGCAGACAAAGTCGCAGGCAACAGCTAGTAGTTATCATTTTCGGGTTAAAGAGATACTTTATTCTCAAAAGAATTACATTAAATTCACTTATATGAGAATATTTATACAATTTGCATTAATATTAGACTTAGAGCATGCAGCACACGACAGTAAATATATAATAATAATAAAAACAACATAACAAAGCAAACGGATGCGAAATGCGAATGAATTGTACAAAGAAGGTAGATTTACAGTGATCTAGTAAGTACAATGATTGTTTCGGCCAGCGCCGGCACCCGCAGGCGGGTAGCTTCGGCCGGCCGGCACTAGGAGCAAAGCAATGCGAAATTAAATGAGATGGATGCGATTTGTTAAGTTCTGCCAGTTGTATGGGTTACAATAAAATGTATTGTTACTAGTGGTGTATTAAATGTACGCAATTTGCGTTTGTATATTCATATCTATAAGTAACCAGTATATTTATAAAAATTAGCTAAAGAAAATAAAAATAAAAAGTATTATGTTTATGTTAAGCAAAGTTTTTACTAACGGTAAAATGTTATTGCAAACTTCAACAAATAATAATTTCGTTGAACAACGCCACAGTTCAATGAAATTTTAAAAATATGTAAGTACTCTTGAATTTAATAAAAACATAATATTATGATATAAAACATACTAAACTCGCATTTAAGACTTTATAATACTCAACAAACCACTGTCTGGGTCCTCACTTTCCAGTTTTCCAAAATCACTTTTTCCCAACTGCATGCACGACCCGTCTCCTATAAAGTACCTGATATAAAAATTAAAACCTATTTATAAACAATTAGTAACTAAAAGCAAAGACCTGGTGTCCTTCACGCGACTCAACCCTAAAGAATCCCCAACAAAGTATACAAGCCAACTTGAATTTTTATCAACATCTTTCTTCGCATTGGCAATAGTCGTCTAACCTTTTACGCGTAAGCATTCTGATCGAATCAGGTTTCGGCCAATTAACTAAGCCCCGCACTACGCAAACGGGCCCAGAACTATCGCAGCAATTTGAACGCCGTTGTTTTATTTCAATTGCTGGCTGCCGCTATAATTTTTCCACCTTCCTCGGATTATTTCCTAAGTAAACAAGCGATAGTGCGCTCCGCAATTTGCGGTAAAATGTACTCGTAGGTAATAAATTGGGCACGTGTAACGAATGCTACGTAAGGGAAGATGTGGAAGGAAATGGAAATGGTGTGAGTTTCAAGGGAAGTGCTGTGAAAAAGGAAAATAGGAATGAAGATTTAAAGCAAGATTTGTGTGCGTAAGTTTTTTTAAGAATGCTTGATCACAAAAAACGTTAACTTGTTGAAGTGGCAATGGGCAGGCCATATAGACCTGTATCCTAAAAAAATATACTCAGTCCATTAGCCTATGTTATACAATGTTTGTACAGAATGTTTTAGAGCATGTTGCCAGTTGGAAAACCAAAATAAAAAAGTTTTTTGGTAAAAAAATCATTTCTAATACCTACAAGTTTTTTTTGCTGAGTGTACTTTTTGTTGTCATCCAAACGACATTTTCGTACCGAATTTCAAGTCGATGCCATAAACCGTTGAGGTGTTCCGTCCTGCAGATCCTGCCTGGACCATCATGATGTCACTACCAGATTATTTCACTGTCACCAGATTAACATAAGGTTGCCAAATTTCAAGTCAATCCAACTAGTGGAAGTTGGTCGAATTTAACTTACAACATTTGATTACAGACAGACAGACAATGGGACAGGTGAAATTAAATAAAAGCTTGTAATAAACGTTGACTACCGGTATATCGAAGTGTTGAAGTGTCTGTACGAAAACGGCACTATGTCCGTCCGACTACAGGATCAGAGCACGAAGCCTATTCCTCTGCAGCGGGGAGTCAGACAAGGAGATGTGATCTCTCCGAAACTGTTCATCGCTGCATTGGAGGATGCTTTTAAGGTTTGGGACTGGAAAGGACGAGACATCAACATTAATGGCGAGTACTTCACTCACCTTTGATTCGCCGACGATATTGTAGTCATGGCTGAGACCATGGAGGACCTCAGTGCTATGCTCGCTGACCTCAGCAAAGTTTCCGACCGAGTTGGCCTGAGAATGAACATGGGCAAGACAAAAGTCATGTCTAATGTCCATGTTGTGCCAACTCCCGTAATAGTCGGAGGCTCTGCGCTCGAAGTTGTTGACGAGTATGTATACCTAAGACAAACGGTCCAGTTAGGTAGGTCCAACTTCGAGAAAGAGATCACTCGTCGAATCCGACTCGGCTGGGCAGCGTTCGGGAAGCTTCGCAGTGTCTTTTCATCCAAATTACCACCATATCTCCATTGAAGTCAAAAATCTTTGACCGGTGTGTGTTGTCAGTGATGACATACGGATCTGAGACGTGGGCGCTAACAATGGGCCTCATGAGGAAGCTCAAAGTCGCTCAAAGGGATAGCCCTTTTATTATTATTTATAATAATAATAATACCAAGCCGTTTTCGGCTAAAGTGACTTGTGTCTGCGTATTGCATTTATGGGCTGGGACGTTTAGCCCTTACATGGCTGACATAGCCGATCTTTGCAGAGAACGTTTTTTTGAAAACGGCACAGGATAGAGTACCATTGACATAATTGTAGTGTATGTTCGAAGGCGGTGTTGCCTTTAGTTCGTCACGTCTGAAATCTAGTTCTCGTCTTCTCTCGCCCTCGAACTCGTACACTTTCTCATGCACATGTTTATTATTTATTATAACTTACAGAATAAACGTCTTGATTTCTGTTTTTTTTTCTGTTTCCTTAACATTTTTCTACAAAATTCTGACCCATAAGTGATAAATACCCTATTGAAGTTTGGTTATGCGCACTACATCCTCAGATCTAATCCGTCCCGAGCCCCATTCATTCCTGAATGGACACAAGCTTCGGAACGGATTTGCTGGAATCATTCACCCATTCACTTGAATGCTATTAACGATTGCAGTGGCGGGTGTTACTAATGTGAAGAAGAAAAATGGTTCGTATGTAAATTTGTACGGGAAACGCTCGTGGGTGTTTGAATACACGTTTTGGCCACAGCGTGGTTAACTGGTAGTCTTCAAGAGAATTTGTTTTTATAGCAAATATAATAAATAATTATGCTTACAGTCATTGACATCTATGTACTAGACTGCATGTTTCTTACATCAAAACGGCGCACAAAAACAGTTCACAGCGTAGTTTTCTGAACAGTTCACTATAGTCTGTTGACGTCCGTGACAGCGGTTGTGTCAAAGTAATATTGATGATTGATGCGCCGCCCGTTTTGTTCCAAACAGCGAGTCTAGTGCCGTAAGGTACATAGATGTCGATGCTTACAGTACCCGGCAATAAAGATTGCACATCGGTCTTCGGGAAAATACATAATTGGCTGTTCACGAACACTGGCGACCGTCCATCAATCATCGTATTTATTAAGTGACATTTTATATCAAATAAATACTGCGCCTCTAGTCCTTTATGGACTTAATTAGTTAACGTCAAATTTATTAAAGGCCAAGTAAAATAGTATTTAAAAATAAAAAGAGCTAGTGGTTAATAGATGCTAACTGTCCGTGTCACATTCAAACCCTATCCCTCGAAATGGTTTTCGAATCAGGGTACATTGGTAAAATATGAACAATGCCAATTCTGTCACGTCGTGTGTGTTGTTGATTTAGGACCATTTAATGACTGGGATAAGTATTTTGATTTTTACTTCTCCATGTTGTGTTACGAAGAGGTAAATTATTTTCTTTCTTTCTTTAAAGATTGATAGGATAGCTTAAGACTAATACTAATTATTTTTCTATTACGGGTCCATATCGTCTCGCATAATTGTAAACAGTACCTAATTTTTGACATAAGTATTGTTTGTGAAATCTTTTTTCTCCAAATCCATTTACTGTTCTAAATTGTTATAAAACTAACCTAATCTAACCTATCCTCCTAAGTCCTCGCGTACTTTATAAGGGACTAATTAACACTAAGAATAACGGCCGAATGTACTTTATAAAGTACAAATTGTTCATTGAATAAAGAATTCTAAGAATTTTGAAATAATATCCAAAATAACAAAGCTGGTCAACCACGTCTACGTGTTAAACGCTAAGTTTGTTAAAAAATGTCAGGACTTAGGAGGCTTTAGAATTCTACCTGGGCATGTTTTTAACCATGTAGTGTTGACGGAAAAAAAAAGATGAACTCACAAAGGTTATGCAACTTTACTTTTTACTACACACCCTTCTTTTCTCGTAATTCGTAAAGTTTACAGCTCACATCATCGTCATCGTCATCATCGCGAGGAAACCTGCACAAACCTGCGAAGCGATTCAATGGTGCGTGCGAAGTTCCCAATCCGCACTGGGCCCGCGTGGGAACTATGGCCCAGGCCCTCTTGATCTGAGAGGAGGCCTGTGCCCAGCAGTGGGACGTATATAGGCTGGGATGATGATGACAGCTCACATAGCTACTAGTTTTAATTTTGTATTTCATTTAAATCAACTAAATTACACAGCAAAACTTAACAAAACAAATTTGCGGACATTGCCTCCAGCAACCGGTATTACGTAAATAGATTATCTAGGTTATTTTTAGACCCTTTCTCTGTAATAAAAAGACCTTTCACACGCTCTCCTAACAAAAACCATTTCGCCAAACAAGAAACAGGCGAGAAACAAAAATGACGTTAGGAATGTTATCAATTCCATTAAGTTGTGGTGAGGCGGTCGCTGGCCTAGACAAATGTTTAGATTTATTATTTATGGAGTTAACTCCTGAAAAATTATTTTAGAGTTACCTTCCAACCTCAAAAGGAACTTTTAATACAAGCTTTTTTACTGACTATACTTACATTGTCATCGAAATAACATTCCCTTACCAAATTTCAAGTCGATGATATTAACCATTTAGGAGCTCCGTCCTGCGGAGACGATTCTGGCCGGGTTACTTGGTTGTCAGAGCCAGATTTCGTATTGTCACCAGATTTACATAAGTATGCCAAATTTTAAGTCAATTTGATCACTGGAAGTGGGTCAAATCGAAATTCAGTTGCAAAATGTAATCCGTAATATACATACATTCGATTCTAACCCTTAACAATAGAGTAGTTTTTGACCCCATCGTAAACATTAAACAATCATCTTCTGCTGGTTAACCCGTTTGCCTCAGGGGTGTAATTTAAACCAAACAGGTAACAACTTGACTTACTGAATTAAAAAAATGTACGGTAATAAAACAATGGAACACCATATCCTCCGGCTAAAAGTCCTGTGTGGGTTCCTGTTTTTAAAATTTAACAACATCCAAGAAGATTATCTTGCAAAAAATCAGATTTCAAATTCAGATGCGTAATACTTTCAAATCTCCCAACCCGTTTGTAGGTATATCATAGTTACTTATGTACTCGTATTTAGCCTCGAGCCCAATCGTCAAGACATCAGGCCTAATGGCAAAAATATGTACCGAAGAGGCAACAAGTGCTGAGGTTCGGGCACGTGCTGCGCAAAGTATTGTGAGGGCTTTTAGGGTTCCGTACGTCAAAAGACAAAAAGGAAACGTAATAAAACCTGTCTATCTATTAAAACACATGTAGGTGTTATTATTATCACTATTATGAAGACCTGTTCCTGTTATCTACATAGGGTTAGTAGGTAAATTAACTTGAAAAAAATAATATTTCAAATCACAAGAAGAAGAGAAGATTTAGTATTCTGTGATGTGTTAAGTTTTGTCTTATTGTTTAAATGTGCAGCAGATAATAAATTAAGTTTCTCTTCAACATTGTCTTCAGTGTTACGACATGCAAAGATCTATGAAACGGCGAAGCCAAACTTTTAAACCAGTGATGTAATGATTTATTAGCAGCGAAACTGTATATGCTTGTAGTTGGCCGTCAATGTTTTGGTGGGATAAAATTATTTTGGTGGTTATGCTTCATTAAAATTTAGTTATGATCTTGATGATCATTTCATATTTTTGAATCAAATAATTCCTTTTGTGTTATTTCAACGAAGAATTATTTTCGCTTTCCGTTAACTTTGACGAAACATTAAACTGCGATCAAATGAAGTTGATTTCTCTTAGAAAGTAGTGACCTAATTGTTACAGTTTAAAATATAATGTTATTATTTCATATTATTATAGCAGTCATATTTTTAATTTACTTATTATTAATTTAGGTGATAGAAATAAATTTTTGGTGCTAATTATAATTCAGTGATCCTTACTTAATATCCAAAACTATTTCTGAAAAATGTTAAAATGGCGGTTCAGCGATTTCACCTTTTCGTTTAGTCTTTGTATGGCAGTCGGAGACAAGATAACCTGTATCTTAAGAGCACGAAAGGGCCGGCCTGACCCTTTCAAGAGCTAGTCCGCTGAAATTACCTGCTCTATTTATATTTTTCTACTATTTATTTTTGTAACTTTATTACAACATAGTACACATGCGACGGAGACACATGGCCATTGGGGCTGAGAAGTTCTCGGATGGAGACCGCGGGTCGGTAAGCGCGGCGTAGGACGTCCACCAACGAGATAAGATTACGTTATTACTTAGTTGAATCATACATGCGAAAGGTTGTCCATAGTACGTTTTTTCGCTTGCTGTGGGAACAGAGTATAGCAAAATATGCTATACGTTGGAAATTAGTAGGTAATCTTAGATTGGACTTGAGTATAAAATATGTATTGACCACAGGACAGTGAGGTGTCGCCGTACCGGTTGAAATAATATCTCCTAGTTTCACATATCTCATTGGCTGTTTTTAACGGCAAATAAAACACATTTCCCGGGGGTAGCTCTAATTGCCAGGTCATTATTAACTCGCATCGTACTCTATTGGACGTAAATATTGTATTCCCAATAGTCCTAATTTCGAAATTTTAGCACGAAATTTCTACCTACAACATGATACGCTGTCGAGTATAAAACATTTTTTATTTTTTATTTTTGCGGTATAATAATCATGCTTGTCTTTTTTACATGCAATATAATCACATGTTTAACTTACTTTAGATCAGAAACTACGGTCAAAGTATGCATCTGAAGTTAATCGTAGTAATATAAAGGTATATTAAGGTGTAAGGGATTAAGGATCAGTTAACAAATCAACCGGTTAACTACTGGATTACGAAAAAAAACAATCGCAAAAAGCAATCTATCTCTATCAAAAACGCCTAAACGTCGGATGAAAACAAAAATACGGGGAACAACAAACTCGACCCAGTAGAATGAAAGCTTAAAATATTGATGTTGATTCACGACGCGATTAATATTCCAGTACCCCAGCGTACCGCAGACCGCACGGGAATAAAATTCTTAAGAGCTTCGCCCACTGTATCGTATCAGACCGTACCAGAGGCCTTATTGGGGCTCATAGGCATAGACTGGTGGGTCCCCTAACCTAAGTATGTATCCATTTTATATGCTTTGTATTGTGTGAAATAAGTGAACTTCATTGATGTAAGTTACCAATCATATAATATATATTTGCTCTTTCACGATCTTGAACTTTCCTAACTGGACAGCTTGTCTCAGTTAAACATAATCGTTTACAATTTTGAGCGTACAAACTGTGATTTTTACGGTAGTTGGTATTACATAAATATATATATATATATTTCTCGTTAAGTTTTTTTGATATTTTGTTATTTTTTTATATAATTGTTTTTTTTTAGTATTACTTATTATTATTTAATTAATTGTGATATAATTGAGAACATTTATAAAGGTTTAAGTTGTCTTTATTTGTATTTTATTAATTTAACAAATTGATGATAACATAAAGTTAGTGATTTTTTTCTAGTCTGTGTTTTTTTTACCTTTTTTATATTTGCATGTTTTTTTTTATAGTCTCTGATTTCTGATTTCCAAAAATTATGTCGCGATATATGTACATCATAATAAGAAATTTCACGTCCTTAGAATTTAGTGGTTGAGATTTTACATGCCTTCATCCCGATTCCGTAGTAATGTAGAAAACAAAATTGTATTAAGTTATTTCATTTAAATCTCTCTTGCATACAATGACAGTTGTAGTGTGATACGGTCTAGTGACCGGCAACCTTTAATTCAGTTATTTGTCTGTCATGTTGGTACGCTGTATTTTCTCTCTATTTAATACTCTTTGCGGCGAAAGAAAATATTCTTGACAAAGAAACTCCCCAAGGATGGGTATTAAGAGCTTTCGTTAATACTTTGCTACTGATTGTGGCCTCAATTTATTTGTCGTATTAAATTTTATTGTTATAAAATATGGAAGATTTTCTTGGAAACGTTGAAGTTTTGTATCTCTTTGCAAACTTTGCTGAGCGGAACGAAGACTCGATCATTTTCTTATTTTAATTCGACAAATATGATGATAATATCAGTTGAAATTATTGCATTGTCACATTACAAAACTAGAATTCGAAATAATAGAAATTGACTGGATTTTTGTACGACTTCAACAGAGAGTTTTCCGAATTCGGTTATCAGTTTTTTTTTTAATTCTCTATTTACATCATTTATGAACCAATTTGAATCTTTTTTGTTTGGAAGAGTTTACTATCGACTTGTTCTAATTGAAATTTTAAGAACAAAATAGTGCCACGTAAAAATATTTCTGTTTACCACTTAAAAGTCACCCTGTATAAGCCTACATAAGCCACCGTTTTTTCCTCTTGTCACAAAAAAAAAACTGCGGAAAACCGCTTTCTCCAAGAAGCAAAAGGTGTAGGCATTTCCATTCGACTTATTTATCTAGATTTGGATATTCCAGATCCAATTTTCATTTCACCGCATCTATGCACGGAAGAATAAAAACAAGTAGAAGTGCTATGTAGGTGGAGCGTGCGTGCCACAAGTAAGCGGCGGTACGCTTACTCGATGCCAGTCGTGTTCAACATTGCGTAGAGTATGATCACGTTTAGTAGTGTCGCGACATTCCTTGTTTTACAGTAATTATGCTGTATTGCTCAATTCTGGAAAGTATAAATGATAGCAGGAAAAGAAACTTACTAATGGAGGATTACTAAGTCATCGAGTAAGCGTACCGCCCCGCTTACCTGTGGCACGCACGCTGCACCTACATAGCACTTCGTTTTTATTCTTCCGTGAATCTAAGAGACTACTTAACTACGTACTAAGTGAGATTGTGTAATTACGTCTCCATCGTAATCTATAATATCGTTTGTCCTAAATTCAAATGCCATAACACTTTTGACATATCATACTTTTGCCATAATGATCATTTGCCATAATGATCTTATGTCCTAATAATCATAAGCCATAATATCACATGTTCTGATAAGTCTAAATCCGTAATATGTTTTGTACTAATATAGTAAGACATAAAACTTACGAGTAATAATATTATGTATTTAAGTATGTAAACTTTTTATTGCACATACAAATAAAAATACAAATACACAGAGAGGAGAACAAAGGCGAGATTATCCCTAAAAAGGGATCTCTTCCAGCTAACCTAGTGAGGAGAAAACATTTGGTTATATAGAGGATAAGTATACAGTGAAATAAAGCCATAACAGAGCACTTGTTGGCAAACAGCGACTTGCGAGCCAGAAAAGTAGATTAAGTTAAAACTGAGACCCCAACAGTGACGAACCGGTACCAGAAAAGTAAGTTAGGTTAGGTCAGAACTGCGACCCCTACAAAAACGAACCGCAGGCTAAAAAGTAGGTTAGGTTAGAACTGCGACCCCAACAGAAACGAACCGCAGCTAGAAAACTAGGTAAGGTGAGAATTGCGACTCAATGTAAGGACAAAAATATTATGTCATTTACATTATGGTAAAAGATCATAATGACAAGTTGTTATGAATTTGAAAATTAGTGCAAATAAGCATTAGTATATTCAATATTAGGACAAAAACATTATAACAAAAGATCATTATGACAATAGTTGTTATGGATTTTGGAATTAGGACAAAATATATTATGGATTCCAATATAGACCCGTGTAATTACAACATCGTCTACATAGTTATGTTTGTTCGCAGGGGAACAAGCGGTATAGACATCGATCTTCGGCGGGTGGACATAGACCAATGTCCGCTGAGGCCTGGCTCCATGCAGCTGAACATCTTTGCTGGCACTGACAAGTGCAAGAAGAAGACAACTGAGGTAAGCTCAGCGTGGCACACATGCAGCAGTAACCCCGTTATGAACCAGCTATAAGTCGTCGCGCTGGGGCCGGCGCGACAAGCATTTGCTATATTTATCCTACATTAGGTACAGTACCTGGGCGACCGAGCTTTGCTCGGGCTAAAACTCGATAATAAGCGTTTTCCCAGAGATAAGACCAAGCTAGATTTGTCATCCCCGAAAAGATAGATAGATAAATAGAAATAGAAAAAACCTTTTTTGTAGCGCAAACTTCGTTTCAGCTTGAACGTAAATGCTGTCGTTTGTATTTTTGGGATGTCCGGTTGTTCATCTTACAGGTATAGCGATTCTCACAAAAAAAAAATCGTTTAAAAAAGTAGGGTTACCTTACTCGGCAAACATATTTATTATGGAATCCTTAGTCCATCCGTTCGTTTGTTAAGACCTTTTTTTTCAGGAACGCATGGAGATATAAAATTGAAATTAATATCAAAATTAAAAAAAAATCATAGTTCTAATTTAAGTCAACGCAATCAGAAAATTTCAAAAGGTGCAAACTGTGGGAAATAAAATTCTAAAGGGTACTTTTTTTTAAATCGTTCTAGAAATTTAAAATTTGGTATACTTAAAGGATGCTATTAAAGAGTAACCAATAAAAAAAAACTGAAAATCATAATTTTTTTGTTTGTTGTCCAGATCAGTAACAAATCTAAATGTATCCCACACAACGTACTCTGCTTAAGAGCAGACCTCTGCTAACACTAGCTAACAACTTTGCTTGACTCTCATTAGACCGGTTTTTTTTTAATTACAGAACCACAGATCATAACATGAAGAGTATCATACATAATTCAATATTTTCAAAGAAAACTTGAGAAGTCTTTTACTGCCCCAAAGCCACTTAATTTCATTGAAACAATTTCGATTAAAAAAAAATTGAAGTACTTAATTTACTAAAATTGTCAGATAAATATTACGCAGATTTACATTAGGTATGTAGGTTAGGTGCTTATGGGCGGTGGTGATCTCCTACCATCAGGATACCCACTTGCTCGTTTGCCATCCAGTCGAATACAAAAAAAGGTATCTCCGATTGTTAATGAAATACGATATCGTGATTATTTAACAAAATTCTCAATTTCCATCCGAAAAGTGATTCGAAGCAATTAAATCTATTATAACGTTATCTTATCCGTTACTCGTTACTAAATGACAATTAAGTCAAATCTTCGTGGATAAGAAAGTTAAGGGATTCCGGATAAATGCTAGAAATTTATACCAACCCTTTTCCTGAAGGCCGGTAACTTGTGCCAGGTTTATCTTTATGAATAAATGGAGAGATCGGCAACTTTATGTTATATGGTAATGTATTGGTTTCCTGCAATATTGTACTGGCCGAGACTTTGGGCTTTGATTCAGTTTACAAATGTATAGTTCAAGGCGGTAAAATAAAGAAAGAAATTTAATTTATTCGCAACAACACAACAGACAACAGTATATTATTATATATTATACTACAAATACACAATACAAAGGACCACCATCAGTACCATTGACGAAACCTGTTGCGGATTATAACATGTATATTTATTGGTGTATGTGAATATATACCTTCTATTATAGATAACACGAAGAATAGTGTGTCATTATGGTTGCGAATCAGCAACTGGCTCAGCTTAATGCTGTATAGTAAAACAAATGAAGAACAGTGTTTTTTTTAGTTCCAACTAATATTATCCCTAATTAGTTTTCTTTTGTACGTAATTTTTGTGTGTTTTATGTATTATGTGTAATTTTTCTTGTATAATTTGAATTTCACAGCACATTGGTGTTTTAACTATAATGCTGTAATTTTCTATTGACGAATAAAAAATAAATCATAATAGGTTTATCCCGGAAAGTTACGTAGTTAACGCGAGATAACCATAAACCAATCCGTCTGAGAGCTACGCTGCCACAGACAGAAAAAACATCGCCATCAAACTTCTAACACTCCTCTTTCTGCGTCAGGAGTGAAAAATTTGACGCATGAAAAATGGTTCACGTTTATTTTCAACATGGTGTGGGTTAGACAACTTATTACTGTTGTTATTCTGCAGGGCTACTACGAAACTCGAAACTCGAAGTTAGTGTCGTGCGGTCCCTCTGACACTTAAACTGTTTAATACGAGAGCGAGAGGGACGGTACGATACGAACTTCGAGTTTCGAGTTTCGCAATGTCGAGACAGCAATGTCCCGCAACTCAAGTCAGAAAAAGTGTTAGAAAAATCTTTGCAATTTATACTTACTATTAATATGCTTACGAGACGATGCTTATGCTTATGAGAAGGAGATCTTTTCGCAGCACAGCTGAGTGGCGGCCATTTTGCCTGGTATAAATAGGCATGCATGTGTATGTTAAATCAGTGTTTCTCTATATGCATCTATTTTATCAGCTAATAAACTATTCATATTCTTAATTAACTGTCACAACTCTTAATGGATTTTGTACCCCATAATCCATTGATTAAATTTATCTTACGGATAAATGTGATGCCGTCTCTGTTTGTTTTATTCGAATAGACGGAGACGGCATCACATTTATCGAATCAAAATATCAAATAAAGTTATTCAATGGGTGGTGAAACAGCCCCTTAATAAGTAACTCAGGAGACGTTACTATGACAACAAGCTACACTGAAAAGTTGAGTAACCAATACATTAAAGGATTTAAGTGTTTCAAAAACATTATATCACTTTGGGGCTCGCACCTCTGAGTTTTTCGAAATTCATGTGCGGAATTACATTTGAAATTTACCACGAGCTTTGCGGTGAAGGAAAACATCGTGAGGAAACCTGCACAAACCTGCGAAGCGATTCAATGGTGCGTGCGAAGTTCCCAATCCGCACTGGGCCCGCGTGGGAACTATGGCCCAAGCCCTCTTGTTCTGAGAGGAGGCCTGTGATAGCAGTGGGACCTATATAGGCTGGGATGATATCACTTTGGAGACTACAACATCGATTGGGTGAGCTCAAAGCCAACTGGCTACGGAAAACTTTTGGCATATTTTTACACTTGACAAATAATTCAGGTCCCCTGGGAAACTCAGGCTGTGCTCTTATTCAGTTCATTGTTGTCGGATATTGCTTCAAGTAAATCATCTCTTGGGTATTCTAAGAGCTGTGTTATCATTTTAACCGACTTCAAAGGAGTTTTGATTTTCGTTGTTATATATTTTTTGGGTATTGTGTATCAATCACCCTCCTTATGTGTTTACTTTGTTGTCGAAGCTTTTGCTTAAAAAAGAGAGGTGTCAAGTTAAAATTTATATCAAAACTAGCTTATGCCCGCGACTTCGTCTGCGCGGATCTAGGTTATCGCGCGGAGGCGCCCTCTATCGGAATAAAAAGTATCCTATGTTGATCCTTTCATCAAAATCGGTTCAGTGGTTTCGACGTGAAAGTGTAACAGACAGACAGACAGACAGAGTTAATTTCGCATTTATAATATTATATATATTATAGAGATAAATACTTAGCTCCAGGTCAGGTCAGGGTCCACTGGAGACCAGACGGGGTCCATGTTGGCGTAAAAAATAGGGGTTTTAGAAGTTTTGAGAATACCTACAATATGACATAGCAGCAGGGGGCTTCTGAAAACAGTGAAATTTCTAAAGTGAGTAATGAGAAAAAAGTTCATTTACTCTAGGTCTACGAAATAGTTTTTTTTACTAAGAAACAAATTCATATATCTCACTAAATTACGATAAATGCGAAAGTTTGTAAATCTGTGTGTTTGCTACCTCATCACGTCTAAGCCGCTGAACCGATTTAGATGAGATTCAAAATACAGATAGTGTAAGTCCCGGGGAAGGACGTAGGATAGTTTTTATCCCGGAAAATTGCGCAATTCCCGCGGGATAGCGTTAAACAAATTCTACGCGGGCAACAGGCAAGTAGGTATTTCATAAAAAAATGTTCACAATTTCTGACGCTATCGATCGCGGGTCCGTGATAGGTAAATATTCGCCTTTTCATCGACACATAATAACAGCTAAGCCTTCAACTGAACAGAATATAACTTCCCCAAAATTCTGTACCAAGAATACGCCCCCAGTCGGCTCACACAAATCCTTTTAGGGGATACGTGTACCTTCATAACGCCCAGGTCACGACTTTTTTTACCCGCCGTATTTATCTTTGCATTGCTCTGTCAACACGCGTTCCTCATAGCGGTGAGTTAACATTGCACGCAATGTATTAGAAACACATCCATAAGGTTCAGTCATGCCATAAGGTTCGAATCCACCGTATTTGTTGCTCCAACTTTGCCCGCGTGAAAGTTAATTTCACATACCATTGGCGACGATGTTGCTTACGAATAGTAAATATTGCTTCTATTCCTTTTACACTTGTAGCTTGTGGATCGACTATACTCAAAAGACTTTCAGTGCTCTACGCGTCCAATACAATAATGCATTTAGGATGCTGTTAGGGTTGCCGCGCCATTGCAGCGCCTCAGGGATGTTCGCGGAGGCGCGAACCGACGATTTTCACGCTATTATGCGTAAGCGCGTAGCATCGATGCTACAGCGTGTGCGCGGCAGCGCTAACACCCTCGTTAGGTGGATGTGTACGGAGATGGAGCTCTAGGCATGTTAGGTAGTGTGTATGTTTGTGTGATGTGTATATTTGTTCGTACTAACATAGGCGATAAGGTTTCTCATTGTTACTAACTTGATATGGATAACCTCCGAAATAAAAGATTATTATTATTGGGTTGTCTTTCAAATGGATGGGTTTCTTTCATTGCGGTGGGGGCTAGGTTAGTGAATCCAGCGGTCAACAATACAAGTATAGTGAATAATCCTTTCACGGAACCATTCGAATTTGTTATGCTATTTCAGTCAGCCTCAGTACCCATCTAGGCAGCATAGGGAAGGTCGCATCAAGAGATTTAATTATCGATATGGAGTGGTTAACACCTAACTTAAGTTAAGATTTTTATTAGATTTTTGTTTACACTACCACTGTACAGAAAAAAGGAACAGTATAATAACTTACTTGAGGCGTCCCTTATTTTATTTTACTTATTATTGTTTCATTATTATTATTGTCGTTATTGAATTTATTGCTACTCTTTTATTTTATTTATAAATCCTCTTGTACAAATTTCCACGCGTATATATGTTTATAGGTATTTTATAATTCTTATATTTGTCATGATTTATATATATATATAGTAGTATATAATATATATATATTTTTTCTTTTCCACCGGGGTTCAGCTGAAAACCAGCGCTGCAGCTCTGGTTACAGGGCTATGGCACATGCTGAGCTGAGTCCTTTTGGCATCACACTACAGCACAATATCTCTTATTTTCCTCTCTTCTCCTATTTATGTTTTTACTGTGTTTTTGTTGTGATGTAGTGTGTCTTTCTTGTCAATAAATGTTGTGAGTTTGAGTTTGTTTGAGTTTAGAATGTCTTGGCAGCGTCCTTGATGTAATTACCTACGCTAGCTCGAAACACAAATTCGCGATAGGGCTGCCTACTAACTGTCACTCTTCAGTTATGTATTTGATAATGTCACATGAAATTTAAAGTAGGGAAAGGATTAGGAGCTTTAGGAAATTATGGAAGGAATGGACTAAGTAGTGTTTAAAAAAAATGCATTTTACGTTATTTATTAAACTACAAAACGTATTATGTCTTTAAACGGTTTTATTTAGCTTCACTACTATGTTATACTGTTTATATTATCGTGTCAAATTCAAATTCAAATAATTTATTCAGTAAATAGGCCGCAATGGGAACTTTTACACGTCATTTTTAAACTAACAGCGCTTTCGGAAAGACCATCATTGCCAAGAAGAATGCGCCACAAGAAACTTGGCAGAAAGTCATTTTTTCAACATTAAAATACTTAAAAACTACAGTATACAATTAAATAAAAAAATACAAAATAATAATAATAATAATAATCGGTCTAATAGCGAAGAGTCTCGACCAACAAACATCTCAAGAGACTCTCGCTAGATGGCTGGATCAAGGGCCAGATACAGAAGGCGGTACTTCTGGACACGGCACGCATCGTCCGGAGGTTCCTCACTCTGCGGCCCTGACCACCAGTAGCTTGGGCCCTGCCCCGTTACTAGGTAACTAGGTTAGGTTTTTATAATATTTTTATTTTGTATGTACTTTTTATAACTATTATAAAAACCTAATCCTAAGAATGAAAAAATAAATAAAGAAAATAATAATAATAATACAGGGATGTATGGGGTCCCTTAGTTACAAAACTAAACACTTACTAATACACTTATTATCTACGTTCAGTGGAAGTGTAGACTGCTTCCACCGTCATAAATTAAAAAATCATCATCATCTCATCATCTCAGCTCTCATCTCAGGCTCCTCAGATCAAGAGGGCTTGAGCCATAGTTCCACGCGGGCCCAGTGCGGATTGGGAACTTCGCACGCACCATTGAATCGCTTCGCAGGTTTGTGCAGGTTTCCTCACGATGTTTTCCTTCACCGCAAAGCTCGTGGTAAATTTCAAATGTAATTCCGCACATGAATTTCGAAAAACTCAGAGGTGCGAGCCGGGGTTCGAACCCACGACCCTCTGCTTGAGAGGCGATAGGTCAAACCACTAGGCCACCACGGCTTAAACAATAATAATAATAATTTAATTCTGAAATTTACATTTCAGTACAAGTAACCATTAAGCTTTTGGATTCTGAAGGCAAGCTCACGTCTGTGTATCGTTGTGACATAATTAGGTTACGTAATAAATACGCGTGAGTCCCGCGCCGACCGTACGTAACCACTGAGCACTCGCGACCAGTATACACACTCTCATCTACGCTCGCGACTGAAGACTGCCGAGGT
Source organism: Choristoneura fumiferana (assembly GCF_025370935.1). Classification (NCBI taxonomy): domain Eukaryota; kingdom Metazoa; phylum Arthropoda; class Insecta; order Lepidoptera; family Tortricidae; genus Choristoneura; species Choristoneura fumiferana. The sequence goes on along the minus strand of NC_133489.1, from coordinate 22,114,562 downwards.
ATGCTGAGAATTCGTGGCGCGTGTATAACTCGCGTTCCGGCCGTTTATTTGAAGACGTATTATATACTGTTCCTTTTTTTTGTACGGTGACACTACATTCTCTATAAAATTCGAACTGGTGTTTTAATATTAATTTGTCTCTAATAAATAAAGTACGTCAAAGTAATTCATAGACACTTCGGCAGCAATCGAGCTTAGTCATATGTTCGATTTTTTTTACGACGGGATTGATTTATTTATCTACACAAAGTCACATATCGATGGTCATGCATTTTTTTTTCGAGTTAATAATAATAATCCATTTATTTCAAACACAATGTCCATAGATGGTTAGTAGTATTAAATTTTACAGCTACTTATGTTAGTAGATTTATAAATAAGGGCAGAATTCACCGTCCTCTTTGCAATCAATGAGGAATCAAGATCAAACAAAAATAATCAATACCAATATAAAAATATAAAACGATAGAAAAAGAAACCATAGTAACCTACCTTCCTTTAAGGGATAAGTTCTCCTTTGTAAATATTATTATTTGTTAGTTTCATGTGACTATTATGTACAATAACGAGTTGACAATATCATAATTTATCATTGATAAAACTTCTTTTCAAAATATTTTAAACTAACTGTTCTTATATCGTTTTAAATAGGTAGCCAATCCGCTTGTTAGAAATGTAATGTACACACTCTTCTTATAAGCTTCTGCTGGGCACAGGTTTTACAGAATGAGAGGATAAAACATTACATAAATACCCCCACAAAACCTCAAAAATTAGACTAAAAACACTGTTATACTACACGTCTGGCAGCTAAGCGGATTTGCAATCTCGTCGACATGTTAGACAAGTTATATGGCCGTTTCTTCTCTCACATTAAAGTCATCACGAACTTACGAGATCACTGCCATGGATTGGATACACTGTCTTAACTTCTAAAAGAACTCGCCAAGGTCGCATGTTAGGAGGGATGTGTCGTGGCAAACATGTGAACATGACTTTATACGGAACGCCTAATTCTGCGTCGAATATTTTTTGAGGGAATTTTTAAGCGTCATAATTTTTACTTAGGATGGGAAATACCTTTGTTGCTTTGGGATGATTGGGAAATTTTTGGGTAAATATTTGTTTTGAATAACATCTTTTTAGTTTAAAAAGACACGATACATTTGAAGTAGAATAAATAATTTGAAAGTTGGTCGTTTATGTAAAAATGTAGATACGTTCTTCCAGTTTTCACTTTCACGTCGCGTTGATAGTCAATAGGAATAGGTAGTATTTATAGTATGAGTAGAATATTTTTTTTATTCAAAACATAATTTTACTAACAACATAATTGATAAACAATACTTTATTAAATTACAAATAGTTATACTATTATTATCCTAAGCATAAATTTCGTAAAATAATAAAAACAAATTGTGTAAAGGACACCCCTTAGGAGGAGGTTCCGAAGATGCTTGCAGTGCTCCTATAATTATTTATATATTCCCTACGAGTACTGTGGTGCATAATATTATTCAAAGTCAAAGTCAAAGTCAAAATATCTTTATTTAATTTAGGCTATAACAAGCACTTATGAATGTCAAAAAATCTACCTCCTGTATTGTTTAATGTTTAATTTTCCTCGATATTTTGTATTGTTAAAGACGTGGTTGTCAGTAAATTCAGCGAAATAAAAAAATAATTGAAAATCGTCCTTCAGCACTAAGACACTTGTCCCTCTGCTGACAGAGATAGAGCCATAAACTAGATACAATACAAGTCGGCGACTAGCGAGAAACGGGTGTATACTTTGAATAGTTTTATCGCTGAGCTATAAATAGGACACCCGCTGTACAGTATAATATTCGATATTCTTCTTTCGGCGTAAGTTCTGACTGTCAAGCGAATATTGCGTTTCTTGAGTGAGAAAACTTTCGCCATTTCAAAAAAAAAACAGTAGGTACTTTTCATTTGATATAGTCACAATAACGGATAACCTTAAGTGGTTTATTCCCAAACCGTCATATTTCATTACGTGAACGCAACGAAATCACTAAGCTTTTATTCCTATTGCTTTGGCGAGTGATGGCTTATTCGACTTTTACAAATGGTCGGTTTATGTCGGCCGTTTCTTTATTCTAATATTGGGAAAGTTGTTTCCCTTGACTTTGTGGCTTTCGCGAATCACACATTGATCCGAGAGCGGACGGGATAATGTGGAAAAATCTAGAACGATATGGAAATTTGGAAATGCTCTTACGTATTCCAAGGCCAAACGGATTGGGCGTATTGGAAATCTTACTATTTGCGTACCTATACGTTATGTATACGTTTAATATTCGTGGTTGATCTGCATAATAATTTAGTACCTATGAACACACGTTTTAGGGTTCCGTAGCCAAAATGGCAAAAACGGAACCCTTATAGTTTCGCCATGTCTGTCTGTCTGTCGTCCGTCCGCGGCTTGCTTAGGGACTATCAATGCTAGAAAGCTGTTTATTTGCACGGAATAATATCGTCCCTTACAACCAGAATCGCTTATCTGCATGAAATGTAGTTTCGAGAAAAACGCATTTAAAGGTTTGCATGCTCTAAAAACCTATAAAAGCTAGTTATACTAAAAACGTCTCTGTGTTTCTATTTAGATAATTTATCCCTTAATAGGATAGGGCTATGTTATTTACTCTATACTCGCGCCGAGTAGGTTAAAATAGGGCTTTTCTTCAAAAGGTACTGCAGATAAGCGATTTTGCCTGTAGACACGTTTTTTTTTTATCTCTAAACTAGCAAGTTTACGCAGATATATTGGATAAACTATCATTTTAAGTCCATAATTGAAGCATTTTTCGCCGAATACAGTGTTAAAATGCTTACATGTTTTATACAATTTAAGTTTTTAGTTAAGTCTCAGCGCAAATAAGAGGTATTGGCTGTAAACAAATCGGAATTTACCTCTTAAGCGCGCTTAAAAGTGCAAAATATTTCTAAGATGTTTTTACTCTAGGCTTTTTTTCTGTTTTTCTATCTTATATGCAATGTAGCATTATTCTGTTTTGTTTTTATCATTCAAAGACATATAACTTGTATTTTCGAAAGAGTTCCATCAATCTATTTCAACAAATAGGTACCAAATAGCCCAAAAATATAAATAAATGAAAACTAGCGAGCTAAAGTCTTAAATATAGTAGTATATTTCTAGTATATGTGAGATATATTACGTTATTCCTTTAATATCATATGTGCTGCTTAATACATTTAATTATGAAATTTTTGATTACATGCATACAACAAAAAACATATTTTATTCAAACATTTTAATAAAAAGGCACTTAGCGTCTCAAGGCTCAAAGTAACCACTGAAACAGTCATGAAAAAAGAACCGTAATGGTAATAACCATCAGTCTTCTTCTTCATCAAAACGATAACGAGCATGGATATTCAGGTTTCGATGAACTAAATAGAAAAACATAGGTATAACCAGATCCAGCAGACCGTCGAACTGAACCGCGAGTGTCATTTAGATACCTACTATTTACTACTTCGTATCGTAGGTACGTCGTATCATTGAATAGCTTATCACGGCATAAAACATTTACGTTGTCACACATTTTCATTGTTCTTGGCTTAATATTTGTATAGGTAATATTTTTATCAATTACGACATGTCGTCTGACTTTTTGAGTTTTGATACCAGGCCTGTAACTTTGCAAACCAACCGTCGAACAAGACAAGGCAACAGAAAATCGAATCCAAACTCTGTTGAACCTCTTTCAGTAGAGGAATTTAAACTACCTGCATTAAAAAGCTATACACTAATCCACTGCCAATAAGCGCAGCTAAAAAAATAAAGATTTAATGACTTTTTACAAAAAAAATGTTATACCGGAGATTCACCATGGCTGGTTGCACTGGCCTGTGATGAAGACGTTATTGAGCGTGTGCCGGACGTAGTCACAGCTGAGACAAGCAGTGATGAAAAATAACCTTAATGGTAATAATCATCAGTCTTCTTCTTCATCACTGCTTGTCTTAGCTGTGGCTACTCAAACCAGCCATGGATAATTAATATTACCTAAGCCAAGAACAATGAAAATGTGTGACTACGTAAATGTTTTATGCCGTGATAAGCTTTTCATTGATACGACGTACCTACGATACGAAGTAGTAAATAAGTAGGTTATCTAAATGACAATCACGGTTCATTTTGACGGTCTGTTGGATCTGGTTATATGTTTTTCTATAGCCGCGTATCCATTAGAGCAGCCTCAGGCCGAGCACCGCGAGCCGAGCCATATTTTGTCGGTTTTTGACGTGCTCAAAGGAGCCTCAGTCTGAGCCGTGCCTTTGGCAGCGTCTCCACTTGCGCGGCCTCGGAGCGAGGCAGCCGCTCGGCCGAGGCTGCCTCTAGTGGATACGCGGCTTATTTAGTTCATCGAAACCTGAATATCCATGCTCCTTATCGTCACCTGAAAGAAAAACACTGTTAAATTACGGCAAGTGATCGCTGTTATACATAGATCTGTTCACTCACGAAGGCGCGCCCTCCACAGCTAATTATTAATGTACACGAGAAACCTCTTAAGTACTTACACATTGTCTTAGTCTTAGTGTGCGTGACTGACGGTACGCTTGCGACTGAAGCACGAGGACAAGTTCGAGCTACGCACACATAGACTTGTCGTACGGATACGTTTAGGTACAATTACAATTATAGAATGTGGAGGGGCAGACTTTCGTTAGTGAACAGATCTATAATTACCTAAATAAGTTTTTAAAAATTACTTATTATGAATCGTGCTTTCAAGCGTGTACGAACCGACTAAGCTAGCCTACACAAAGTGCACACTACTTTACAATACAGCGCGAAACGTCTAAGCGATACTTAAGCGATTTTGGCTGTAGCGCTTCTTATGGTCGAAGCAAACATTGTTACAAGCAATATCGCCTATATTATATTTAGTTTGTTTTCGCTGTTGCAATAATTGAAATATAAAGTAATGCTCAACAGGCGAAACCTACTAACATTATTTTAGCACTTTTAGGCAGTACTCAAATTGCATTTTTATTGAAATCTTAACATTCCAAAATCGCTTGTTTGACATTAAAATATTTTTGCTGTTGTAAAAAAAAAAAATGCTGTTTACCAACGCGTAGTTGTTTTTGGCTGTTGATTTTCTTAAAAATCGGCTTTAAGTGAGCTTAGAAAAACGTAACTCGGTATTGGAGTATCGTACAGTAAAACGGGTTTCAACAGCATGTAGATCTTGGAAAGTACATTCTAACGATATACTTAACTCAGTTTTGCCCAAAAGTGACTTTAAGCGATTCTGGTCGTAAGGGGACGATATGTAAACTAATGCGAAAAATGGTACAATAAAAAAATATATATCTTTAGGGTACTCCCATAGACGTAAGTAAAGTATATCAAACTTTCAAGCAAAACTATAACGGCTAAGTTTGCTTAAGAATTATTATTAGTAGTTTTACTCTTAAATAGCAGCCTAAGGTATAAAATATACCTACACTTAGAAGATTCCGTATAAAATACGAAATCCTTAGAAAAATATTACTTAATTTTTTCGTAATGGCTACGGAACCCTATTTTGGGCGTGTCTGACACGCTCTTGGCCGGTTTTTTAGTAATTTAACTATGAATGAAAATAACGAAAAAAATATACTACCATTTTAGTCTCAGATCCGGTGTAATATAATTGCAAAGAACGTAGAACTCTGAATACGAAACACAAAGTTCGGGATTCAAAGTCTCTTTAAATTTCATGCATCCTAAATATTAGCACCGCAACAAAGTATAATACCTCAAATCACACTCATATGCAACTTTTTAGCGCCATAATATTTTAATCACCCAACATTTAAGCCTGCTCTAAACTTCTAACGGTCAAATAAGAGGGTTTCGACGTCGTAAAATATTTTACACACTGCTAACCGAGGATATTAAAGTTGAAACTAGGGAGCAAACTAGTTCACGTAACGGGCGACTCCAATTTGCTGAACTTTTCGAACCATTTGAAGTTTGGTTTTGAA